>NW_028274480.1:0-43252 GCF_029865625.1 Vigna umbellata | reverse complement strand
CTTCCTCTTCCTTCCCTTCCTTCCCACCGATTGGTCCACTTCTCCTCTTTCTCACTTCGTCCACTTCTCCACTTCGTCCTCCTCCCTTCCTCTACTTGCTCCACATCCTTCACTTCCTCCACTTCATCCATTTCGTCAACTTTGTCAACTTCGTCCACTTCGTCCATTTTTTTTACTTCGTCCACTTGCTCAACTTCGTTCACTTTGTCAACTTCGTCAAGTTCGTCCACTTCGTTAACTTCGTCCACCTCGTCGTCTTGGACGACTTCGTCCACTTCGTCCTCTTGGTCCATTTCGTCAACTTCGTCATGTTTCTCCACTTCCTCCACATCCTCCACTTCCTCCACTTCGTCCAGTTCGTCAACTTCGTCCATTTCGTCGTCTTGGTCCACTTCGCCCGCTTCGTCCACTTCCTCCACTTCGTCAACTTCGTCAACTTCGTGCACTTCGTCCACTTCGTCAACTTCGAACATTTCCTTCACTTCGTTCACTTCGTCAACTTCGTCCACTTCGTGCACTTCCTCCACTTCCTCCACTTCCTCCACTTCCTCCACTTCCTCCACTTCCTCCACTTCCTCCACTTTGTCAACTTCGTCAACTTCGTCCACTTCCTCCACTTTCGTCAACTTCGTCAACTTCGTCAATTTCGTTTACTTCGTCAACTTCGTCCCCTTCGCCACTTCGTGCAGTTCGACAACTTCGTCCCTTCGTCAACTTCGTCCTCTTCATCGTCTTGGTCCAGTTCGTCCAGTTCGTCCACTTCATCAACTTCGTCCTCTTCGTCCACTTCGTCCTCTTCGTCAACTTCGTCCTTTCTCCACTTTCCTCCACCTCCTCCATTACGTCCACTTCCCCATTTCCTCCACTTCGTCCACTTCCTCCACTTCGTCCACTTCCTCCACTTCGTCCACTTCGTCCACTTCATCCACTTCCTCCACTTCGTCAACTTCGTCAACTTCATCAACTTCATCCACTTAGTCCACTTCCTCCTCTTCCTCCACTTCCTCCAATTCCTTCACTTCCTCCACTTCGTGCACTACGTCAACTTCGTCAACTTCGTCCACTTCGTCAACTTCGTGCACTTCGTCCACTTCGTCAACTTCGTGCACTTCGTCCACTTCGACCACTTTGTCCACTTACTCCACTTCCACCACTTCCTCCACTTTGTCAAATTCGACCACTTCGTCGGCTTCGTCCACTTGATCAACTTCATCCTCTTCCTCCACTTGCTCCACTTCCTTCACTTCCTCCACTTCGTCCATTTCGTCAACTTTGTCAACTTTGTCCACTTCGTCCACTTCGTTTACTTCGTCCACTTGTTCAACTTCGTCCACTTCGTCAACTTCGTCAACTTCGTCCACTTCGTCAACTTCGTCCACCTCGTCGTCTTGGTCGACTTCATCCACTTCGTCCACTTCCTCAACTTCGGCCACTTCATGAACTTCGTCAACTTCGTCCACTTATTCCACTTCCTCCACTTCCTCCATTTCCTACACTTCCTCCACTTCGTCAACTTCGTGAACTTGGTCAACTTCGTCCACTTCCTCCACTTTGTCCACTTCGTCCACTACTTCCACTTCGTCCACTCCGTCAACTTCATCCACTTGGTGCACTTGGTGCACTTGGTCCACATCGGCCACTTCGTCCACTTCATTCACTTTCTCCACTTCGTCCACTTTCTCCACTTCCTCCACTTCGTCCACTTCGTCAACTTCCTGCACTTACTCCACTTCGTCCACTTCCTCCAGTTCCTCCACTTCCTCCACTTCGTCCACTTCTTCCACTTCGTCAACTTCGTCCAGTTCCTCCACTTCGTCCACTTCCTCCACTTCCTCCACTTTGTCAGCTTCGTCAACTTTCTCCACTTCGTCCACTTCCTCCACTTCCTCCACCTCCTCCACTTCGTCCACTTCTTCCACTTCTTCCACTTCGTCCACTTAGTCCACTTCCTCCACTTCCTCCTCTTCCTCCACTTCGTCTACTTAATCCACTTCCTCAACTTCGTCCACTTCCTCCATTTTGTCCATTTCGTCAACTTCGTCCACTTGGTCAACTTCGTCCACCTCGTTCACTTCCTCCACTTTGTCGACTTCGTCCACTTCCTCCACTTCCTTCACTTCGTCCACTTCATCAACTTCGTCGACTTACTCCACATCCTCCAGTTCGTCCACTTTGTCCAATTCGTCAACTGCGTCCACTTCCTCCACTTCCTTCACTTCGTCCACTTCATCAACTTCGTCAACTTCGTCCACTTCCTCCACTTCCTCCACTTCCTCCACTTCGTCCACTTCGTCCACTTCGTCAACTTCACCAACTTCGTCCACTTTGTCCACTTAATCAACTTTGTCCATTTCCTCCACTTCCTCGACTTCCTACACTTCCTCCACTTCGTCAACTTCGTCTACTTCTTCCACTGCGTGCACTTCCTCCACTTCGTCAACTTCGTCCACTTCGTCAACTACGTCTACTTCATTAACTTCGTCCACTTCCTCAACTTCCTCCACTTCGTCCACTACCTCCACTTCCTCCACTTCGTCCACTTCCTCCATTTCCTCCACTTCCTCCACTTCATCCACTTCCGCCACTTTGTCCACATAGTCCACTTCCTCAACTTCGTCCACTTCCTCCATTTCGTCCACTTCGTCCACTTCGTCAAGTTCGTCCACTTCGTCCACTTTGTGCACTTCGTCAACTTCGTCAACCTCGTTCACTTCCTCCCTTTTGTCCACTTCGTCCACTTCGTCAACTTCCTTCTCTTCCTCCACTTCCTTCACTTCATCCACTTCGTCAACTTTCTCCACTTCCTCCACTTCGTCCACTACCTCCACTTCCTACACTTCGTCCACTTCCTCCACTTCCTCCACTTCCTCCAATTCCTCCACTTCTTCCACTTCGTCTACTTCCTCCACTTCCTCCACTTCGTGCACTTCGTCAACTTCGTCAACTTCGTCAACTTAGTCCACTTCCTGCACTTCGTCCACTTCGTCCACTTCACCCACTTCCTCCACTTCGTCCACTTCCTCCACTTAGTCCACTTCCTCAACTTCGTCCAGTTCCTCCATTTCGTCCACTTCGTCCACTTCGTCCACTTCGTCCACTTCGTCCACTTCGTCCACTTCGTCCACTTCGTCCACTTCGTCCACTTCGTCAACTTCGTCCACTTCGTCCACTTCGTCAACTTCGTCCACCTCGTTCACTTCCTCCACTTTGTTGACTTCGTCCACTTCGTCAACTTCGTCCACTTCCTCCACTTCCTTCACTTCGTCAACTTCGTCAACTTTTTCCACTTACTCCACTTCGTCCACTTCGTCCACTTCGTCCACTTCGTCAACTTCGTCCACTTCTTCAACTTCGTCAACTTCATCCACTTCGTCCACTTCATCAACTTCGACATTTCCACCACTTCATCAACTTCGTCCACATCGTCAACTTCGTCTACTTCGTCCACTTTGTCCACTTCCTCCAATTCATCAACTTTTTCCATTTCCTGCACTTCCTCCACTTCGTCCACTTCCTCAACTTCGTCCACTTCTTGAACTTCGTCAACTTCGTCCACTTCATCAACTTTGTCCATTTCCTCCACTTCCTCCACTTCCTCGACTTCGTTCACTTCGTCAACATCATCAACTTCGTCTACTTCTTCCACTGCGTCCACTTCGTCAACTTCTTCTACTTCGTCAACTTCGTCCACTTCGTCCACTTCCTCATCTTCCTCCACTTCGTCCACTTCATCCACTACCTCCATTTCCTCCACTTCGTCCACTTCCTCCACTTCAACCACTTCCTCCACTTCCTCCACTTCCTCAACTTCCTGCACTTCCTCCACTTCCTTAACTTCCTCCTCTTCAACCACTTCCTCCACTTCCTCCACTTCCTCAACTTCCTCCACTTCCTCCACTTCCTTAACTTCCTCCACTTCCTCCACTACCTCCACTTCCTCCACTTCCTCCACTTCCTCCACTCCCTCCACTTCCTCAACTTCGTCCATATCGTCCACTTAGTCCACTTCCTCAACTTCGTCCACTTCCTCCATTTCGTCCACTTCGTCCACTTCGTCAAGTTCATCCACTTCGTCCACTTTGTCCACTTCGTCAACTTCATCAACTTCCTGCTCTTCCTCCACTTCCTTCACATCATCCACTTCGTCAACTTTCTCCACTTCCTCCACTTCGTCCACTTCGTCCACTTCCTCCATTTCCTACACTTCCTCACTTCCTCCACTTCCTCCACTTCCTCCACTTCCTCCAATTCCTCCACTTCTTCCACTTCCTCCACTTCCTCCACTTCGTGCACTTCGTCAACTTCGTCAACTTCGTCCACTTAGTCCACTTAGTCCACTTCCTGCAGTTCCTCCACTTCCTCCACTTCATCCACTTCGTCCACTTCTTCAACTTCGTCCACTTCGTCCACTTTGTCCACTTCCCCAACTTCGTCCACTTCGTCAAAATCGTCAACTTCATCCACTTCGTCCACTTCATCAACTTCGTCCATTTCCTCCTCTTCTTCCACTTCGTCCACTTCGTCCACTTCGTCGACTTCGTCCACTTTGTCCACTTCCTCCACTTCATTAACTTTGTCCATTTCCTCCACTTCCTCCACTTCGTCAACTTCATCAACTTCGTCGACTTCCTCCACTTCGTCCACTTTGTCAACTTCGTCAACTTTGTCCACTTCGTCCCCTTCGTTTGTCCACTTCGTTCGTTCACTTCGTCCACTTCGTCTACCTCGTGAACTTCGCCCACATCGTGAACTTCGTCCACATCGTCCACTTCGTCTACCTCGTCAACTTTGTCCACATCGTCAACTTCGTCGTCTTGGTCCACTTCCTCTACTTCGTCAACTTCGTCAACTTCGTGCATTTCGTCCACTTCCTCAACTACCTCCACTTCCTCCACTTCCTCCACTTTGTCAACTTCATCAACTTCGTCCACTTCCTTCACTTCTTCCACTTCGTCAACTTCGTCCACTTCGTCCACTTCGTCAAGTTCGTCCACTTCGTCCACTTTGTCCACTTCGTCAACTTCGTCAACTTCCTCCACTTCCTCCACTTCCATTACTTCCCCCACTTCCTCCACTTTGTCAACTTCGTCCACTTCCTCCACTTCGTCCACTTCGTCAACTTCGTCAACTTCGTCAACTTCGTCCACTTCGTCAATTTCGTCTACTTCGTCAACTTCGTCCACTTCGTCCACTTCGTCCACGTCGACAACTTCGTCCACTTCGTCCACTTCGTCGTCTTGGTCCACTTCGTCCAGTTCGTCCACTTCATAAACTTCGTCCACTTCGTCCACTTCTTCCACTTCTTCCACTTCGTCAACTTCGTCCACTTTCTCCACTTCCTCCACCTCCTCCACTACGTCCACTTCGTCCACTTCCTTCACTTCCTCCACTTCCTCTACTTCGTCCACCTCCTCCACTTCCTCCACTTCGTCCACTTCATCCACTTCGTCCACTTCGTTAACTTCATCAACTTCGTCCACTTAGTCCACTTCCTCCCCTTCCTCCACTTTCTCCACTTCCTTCACTTCCTCCACTTCGTCCACTTCGTCAACTTCGTCCACTTCGTCAACTTCGTGCACTTCGTCAACTTTCTCTACTTCGTCCACTTACTCAACTTCGTCCACTTCATCAACTTCGTCAGCTTCGTCCACTTAGTCCACTTCGTAAACTTCGTCACCTTCGTCCACTTACTTCACTTCTTCCACTTCCTACTCTTCCTCCACTTCGTCAACTTCGTCACCTTCGTCAGCTTCATCAAGTTCGTCAACTTCGTCCACTTCGTCAACTTCGTCAAATTCGTCAACTTCGTCAACTTCGTCCACTTCCTCCACTTTGTCCACTTGGTCCACTTGGTCCACTTCGTCAACTGTGTCAATTTCGTCCACTTCGTCAACTTCGTCCACTTCGTCCACTTAATCAACTACATCAACTTCGTCCACTTCCTCCACTTTGTCCACTTCGTCCACTTCGTCAACTACTTCCACTTCGTCAACTTTGTCCACTTCGTCAACTTCGTCGTTCACTTCGTCCACTTCCTCCACTTCCTCCACTTCCTCAACTTCGTCAACTTCGTCAACTTCGTCCACTTTGTCCACTTCGTCCAGTTCCTCCACCTCGCCAAATTCGTCCACTTTGTCCACCTCGTGCACTTCCTCCACTTCCACCACTTCCTCCACTTTGTCAACTTCGTCCACTTCCTCCACTTCGTCCACTTCATCAACTTCATCCACTTCGTCGACTTCGTCAACTTCGTCCACTTCCTCCAGTTCGTCAACTTCGTCCACTTCCTTCACTTCGTCCACTTGGTCCACTTCCCCCACTTCCTCCACTTCCCCCACTTCATCCACTTCGTCCACTTCGTCAAATTCGTCAACTTCGTCCACTTTCTCCACTTCCTCCACTTCCTCCACTTCGTCAACTTCGTCCACTTCGTCAACTTCGTCCACTTAGTCCACTTCCTTCCCTTCCTCCACTTGCTCCACTTCGTCCACTTCCTCCACTTCGTCCACTTCGTCAACTTCGTCCACTTAGTCCACTTCGTCAACTTCGTCCACTTAGTCCACTTCCTCCCCTTCCTCCACTTGCTCCACTTCCTTCACTTCCTCCACTTCGTCCATTTTGCCAACTTCGTCCACTTCGTCCACTTTGTTTACTTCGTCTACTTGCTCAACTTCGTCCACCTCGTCGTCTTGGTCGACTTCGTCCACTTCGTCGTCTTGGTCCACTTCGTTGAGTTCGTCCACTTCGTCAACTTCGTCAACTTCGTCCACTTCGTCCTCTTCGTCACTTCGTCCACTTTCTCCACTTCATCCACCTCCTCCACTACGTCCACTTCGTCACTTCTTCCACTTCGTCCACTTCGTCCACTTCGTCCACTTCGTCCACTTCGTTAACTTCGTCAACTTCATCCACTTAGTCCACTTCCTCCCCTTCCTCCACTTGCTCCACTTCCTTCACTTCCTCCAAATCCTCCATTTCGTCAACTTTGTCAACTTCGTCCACTTCGTCTACTTCGTTCACTTCGTCCACTTGCGCAACTTCGTCCACTTCGTCAACTTCGTCCACTTCGTCAACTTTGTCCACTTCGTCCACCTCATCGTCTTGGTCGACTTCGTCCACTTCGTAAAGTTCGTCAACTTCGTCCACTTCGTAAACTTCGTCAACTTCGTCCACTTCGTCCTCTTGGTCCATTTCGTCAACTTCGTCATCTTTCTGCACTTCCTCCACATCCTCCACTTCGTCCACTTCGTCAACGTCGTCCACTTCGTCAACTTCGTCCACTTCGTCAACTTCGTCCATTTCGTCGTCTTGGTCCACTTCGTCCACTTCCTCCACTTCGTCAACTTCGTCAACTTCGTGCACTTCGTCCACTTCCTCCACTTCCTTCACTTCGTCCACTTCGTCAACTTCGAACACTTCCTTCACTTCATTCACTTCGTTAACTTCGTCCACTTCCTCCACTTCCTCCACTTCCTCCACTTTCCTTCACTTCCTCCACTTCCTCCACTTCCTCCACTTTGTCAACTTCGGTACTTCGTCCACTTCCTCCACTTCGTCAACTTCGTCAACTTCGACCACTTCGTCCAGTTCGACAACTTCGTCCACTTTGTCAACTTCGTCCACTTCGTCAACTTCGTCCACTTCGTCGTCTTGGTTCACTTCATCCAGTTCATCCACTTCGTCAACTTCGTCCACTTCCTCCTCTTCGTCCTCTTCGTCCTCTTCGTCAACTTCCTCAATTTCCTCCACTTCCTCCACTTCCTGTACTTCGTCCACTTCCTCCACTTCGTCAACTTCGTCAACTTCGTCCACTTAGTCCACTTCCTCCTCTTCCTCTACTTCCTCCACTTCGTCCACTTCGTCCACTTCGTCAACTTCGTCAACTTCGTCCACTTCGTCCACTTCGTGAACTTCGTGCACTTCGTCCACTTTGTTCACTTCCTCAACTTAGGCCGCTTCCTCCACTTCCTCCACTTCCTCCATTTTGTCCACTTTTTCCACTTTGTCCACTTCGTCCACTTCGTCAACTTCGTCCACTTCATCAACTACGTCAACTTCGTCCACTTCCTCCACTTTGTCCACTTCGTCAACTACTTCCACTTCGTCCACTTCGTCAACTTCGTCGTTCACTTCGTCCACTTCGTCCACATCCTCCACTTCCTCCACTTCCTCCACTTCCTCCACTTCCTCCACTTCGTCAACTTCGTCCACTTAGTCTAATTCCTCCTCTTCCTCCACTTCCTCCACTTCATCCACTTCGTCCACCTCGTTCACTTCGTCCACTTCGCCAAATTCGTCCACTTCGTCCACTTTGTCCCCTTCGTCCACTTTGTCCACTTCGTCCACTTCCTCCACTTCCTCCACTTCCACCAGTTCCTCCACTTTGTCAACTTTGTCCACTTCGTCAACTTCGTCCACTTCATCAACTTCGTCCACTTTGTCAACTTCGGCCACTTCGTCCACTTCGTCCACTTCGTCCACTTCGTCCACTTCCTCCACTTCGTCAACTTCGTCAACTTCGTCCACTTCGTCCACTTCGTCCACTTTGTCAACTTCGTCCACTTTGTCGTCTTGGTCCACTTCGTCCACTTCGTCCACTTCGTCAACTTCGTCCACTTCGTCCTCTTCGTCCATTTCGCCCACTTCGTCAACTTTGTCCACTTTCTCCACTTCCTGCACCTCCTCCACTACGTCCACTTCGTCCACTTCGTCCACTTCCTCCCCTTCCTCCACTTCCTCCACTTCCTCCACTTCGTCCATCTCGTCAACTTTGTCAACTTTGTCCACTTCGTCCACGTCGTTTACTTCGTCCACTTGCTCAACTTCGTCCACTTCGTCAACTTCGTCCACCTCGTCGTCTTGGTCCACTTCGTCCACTTCGTCAACTTCGTGCACTTCGTCCACTTTGTCCACTTCGTCCACTTCCTCAACTTCGTCCACTTCATCAACTTCGTCAACTTCGTCCACTTAGTCCACTTCCTCCACTTCCGACACTTCCGACACTTCCTCCACTTCCTCAACTTCGTCAACTTCGTGCACTTCGTCGTCTTCGTCCACTTCGACCACTTTGTCCACTTACTCCACTTCCACCACTTCCTCCACTTTGTCAAATTCGACACTTCGTCGGCTTCGTCCACTTGATCAACTTCATCCCCTTCCTCCACTTGCTCCACTTCCTTCACTTCCTCAACTTCGTCCATTTCGTCAACTTCGTCAACTTTGTCCACTTCGTCCACTTCGTTTACTTCGTCCACTTGTTCAACTTCGTCCACTTCGTCAACTTCGTCAACTTCGTCCACTTCGTCAACTTCGTCCACCTCGTCGTCTTGGTCGACTTCATCCACTTCGTCCACTTCGTCCTCTTCGTCCATTTCGTCAACTTCTTCATCTTTCTCCACTTCCTCCACATCCTCCACTTCCTACACTTCTTCCACTTCGTCAACTTCGTCCACTTCGTCAACTTCGCCCATTTCGTCGTCTTGGTCCACTTTGTCCACTTCTTCAACTTCGTCAACTTCGTCAACTTCGTGCACTTGCTCCACTTCCTCCACTTCCTTCACTTCGTCCACTTCGTCAACTTCGTCAACTTTGTTCATTTCGTCAATTTCGTCTACTTCGTCAACTTCATCCACTTCGTCCACTTCGTCGAGTTCGACAACTTCGTCCACTTCGTCAATTTCGTCCACTTCGTCAACTTCGTCCACTTCGTCGTCTAGGTCCACTTCGTCCAGTTCGTTCACTTCGTCAACTTCGTCCTCTTCGTCCACTTCGTCCACTTCTTCAACTTCGTCCACTTTCTCCACTTCCACCACCTCTTGCACTACGTCCACTTCGTCCACTTCGTCAACTTCATCCACTTAGTCCACTTCCTCCCCTTCCTCCACTTGCTCCACTTCCTTCAGTTCCTCCACTTCGTCCATTTCGTCAACTTTGTCAACTTCGTCCACTTCGTCCACTTCGTCTACTTCGTCCACTTGCTCAACTTCGTCCACTTCGTCAACTTCGTCCACTTCGTCAACTTCGTCAGCTTCGTCCACTTCGTCAACTTCGTCCACCTCGTCGTCTTGGTCGACTTCGTCCACTTCGTAAACTTCGTCCACTTTGTGCCCTTCGTCCACTTTGTCCACTTCCTCCACTTCCTCCACTTTGTCAACTTCGTCCACTTCGTCAACTTCGTCCACTTCATCAACTTCGTCCACTTTGTCAACTTCGTCCACTTCGTCAACTTCGTCCACTTCGTCCACTTCGTCCACTTCGTCAACTTCGTCCACTTCGTCCACTTCGTCCACTTCGTCCACTTCGTCCACTTCGTCCACTTCGTCCACTTCGTCAACTTCGTCCACTTCGTCGTCTTGGTCCACTTCGTCCAGTTCGTCCACTTCGTCAACTTCGTCCACTTCGTCCTATTCGTCCATTTCGTCCACTTCGTGAACTTCGTCCACTTTCTCCATTTCCTCCACCTCCTCCATTACGTCCACTTCGTCCACTTCTTCCACTTCGTCCACTTCGTCCACTTCCTCCACTTCGTCCACTTAGTCCACTTCCTCCCCTTCCTCCACTTCCTCCACTTCGTCCATTTCGTCAACTTTGTCAACTTCGTCCACGTCGTTTACTTCGTCCACTTGGTCAACTTCGTCCACTTGCTCAACTTCGTCCACTTCGTCAACTTCGTCCACTTCGTCCACTTCGTCGTCCACCTCGTCGTCTTGGTCCACTTCGTCCACTTCGTCCACTTCGTCAACTTCGTGCACTTCGTCCACTTTGTCCACTTCGTCCACTTCGTCCACTTCATCAACTTCGTCAACTTTGTCCACTTAGTCCACTTCCTCCACTTCCGACACTTCCGACACTTCCTCCACTTCCTCAACTTCGTCAACTTCGTGCACTTCGTCGTCTTCGTCCACTTCGTCCACTTTGTCCACTTACTCCACTTCCACCACTTCCTCCACTTTGTCAACTTCCACCACTTCGTGAGCTTCGTCCACTTGATCAACTTCGTCCACTTCCTCCACTTCCTTCACTTCCTCCACTTCCTCCACTTTGTCAACTTCGTCAACTTTCTCCACTTCGTCAATTTCGTCATCTTCGTCCACTTCCTCCACTTCGTCCACTTAGTCCACTTCATCCCTTCCTCCACTTGCTCCACTTCCTTCACTTCCTCCACTTCGTCCATTTCGTCAACTTTGTCAACTTCGTCCACTTCGTCCACTTCGTTCACTTCGTCCACTTGCTCAACTTCGTCCACTTCGTCAACTTCGTCAACTTCGTCCACTTCGTCAACTTCGTCCACCACGTCGTCTTGGTCGACTTCGTCCACTTCGTCCACTTCGTCAACTTCGTCCACTTCGTCCTCTTCGTCCATTTCGTCAACTTCTTCATCTTTCTCCACTTCCTCCACATCCTCCACTTCCTCCACTTCTGCCACTTCGTCAACTTCGTCCACTTCGTGAACTTCGTCCATTTCGTCGTCTTGGTCCACTTCGTCCACTTCCTCCACTTCGTCAACTTCGTCAACTTCGTCAACTTCGTCAACTTCGTGCACTTGCTCCACTTCCTCCACTTCCTTCACTTCGTCCACTTCGTCAACTTCGTCCACTTCCTTCACTTCGTCCACTTCGTCAACTTCGTCTACTTCGTGCACTTCGTCCACTTCTTCCAGTTCCTCCACTTCCTTCATTTCCTCCACTTCCTCCACTTCCTCCACTTTGTCAACTTGTTGAACTTCGTCCACTTCCCCCACTTCGTCCACTTCGTCACCTTCGTCAACTTTGTCCATTTCGTCAATTTCGTCTACTTCGTCAACTTCATCCACTTCGTCCACTTCGTCGAGTTCGACAACTTCGTCCAGTTCGTCAATTTTGTCCACTTCGTCAACTTCGTCCACTTCGTTGTCTTGGTCCACTTCGTCCAATTCGTCCACTTCGTCAACTTCGTCCTCTTCGTCCACTTCGTCCACTTCTTCAACTTCGTCCACTTTCTCCGCTTCCACCACCTCCTGCACTACGTCCACTTCGTCCACTTCGTCCACTTCGTCCACTTCGTCCACTTCGTCCACTTCGTTAACTTCGTCAACTTCATCCACTTAGTCCACTTCCTCCCCTTCCTCCACTTGCTCCACTTCCTTCACTTCCTCCACTTCGTCCAATTCGTCAACTTTCTCAACTTCGTCTACTTCATCCACTTCGTTTACATCCTCCACTTCCTCCACTTCCTCCACTTCGTCAACTTCGTCCACTTCGTCAACTTCGTCCACTTCGTCAACTTCGTCCATTTCGTCGTCTTGGTCCACTTCGTCCACTTCCTCTACTTCGTCACTTCGTACACTTCCTCCACTTCCTTCACTTTGTCCACTTCGTCAACTTCGAACACTTCCTTCACTTCGTTCACTTTGTCAACTTCGTCTTGGTCCACTTCGTCCACTTCCTCCACTTCCTCCACTTCGTCCACTTCCTCCACTTCCTTCACTTCCTCCACTTCCTCCACTTCCTCCATGTTGTGAACTTCGTCAACTTCGTCCACTTCCTCCACTTCGTCAACTTCGTCAACTTCGTCAACTTCGACCACTTCATCAATTTCATTTACTTCGTCAACTTCGTCCAGTTCGACAACTTCGTCCACTTCGTCAACTTCGTCAACTTCGTCCACTTCGTCCACTTCGTCGTCTTGGTCCACTTCGTCCAGTTCGTCCACTCGTCAACTTCGTCCACTTCGTCTCTTCGTCCACTTCGTCCACTTTCTCCACTTCCTCCACTTCCTCCACTACGTCCACTTCGTCCACTTCCTCCACTTCGTCCACTTCGCCCACTTCCTCCACTTAGTCCACTTCCTCCCCTTCCTCCACTTCCTCCACTTCCTTCACTTCCTCCACTTCGTCCATTTCGTCAACTTTGCCTACTTCGTCCACTTCGTCCACTTCGTCCACTTCGTCCACTTCGTCCACTTCGTCCACTTCGTCCTTCGTCACTTAGTCCACTTCATCCCCTTCCTCCACTTGCTCCACTTCCTTCACTTCGTCCACTTCGTCCATTTCGTCAACTTTGTCCACTTCGTTCACTTCGTCCACTTCGTTTACTTCGTCCACTTGCTCAACTTCGTCCACTTCGTCCACTTCGTCAACTTCGTCCACTTCGTCAACTTCGTCCACCTCGTCGTCTAGGTCGACTTCGTCCACTTGTCCACTTCGTCCACTTCGTCAACTTCGTCCACCTCGTCGTCTAGGTCGACTTCGTCCACTTGTCCACTTCGTCCACTTCGTCAACTTCGTCCACTTCGTCCTCTTCGTCCATGTCGTCAACTTCGTCATCTTTCTCCACTTCCTCGACATCCTCCACTTCCTCCACTTCTTCCACTTCGTCAACTTCGTCCACTTCGTCAACTTCGTCCACTTCCTCCACTTCATCAACTTCGTCAACTTCGTCAACTTCGTGGACTTGCTCCACTTCCTCCACTTCCTTCACTTCGTCCACTTCGTCAACTTCGTCCACTTCCTTCACTTCGTCCACTTCGTCAACTTCGTCAGCTTCGTGCACTTCGTCCACTTCTTCCACTTCCTCCACTTCCTTCACTTCCTCCACTTTGTCAACTTCTTCAACTTCGTCCACTTCCTCCACTTCGTCAACTTCGTCAACTTCGTCAACTTTGTCCACTTCGTCAATTTCGTCTACTTCGTCACTTCATCCACTTCGTCGAGTTCGACAACTTCGTCCACTTCTTCAATTTCGTCGCTTCGTCACTTTCGTTCACTTCGTCGTCTTGGTCCACTTCGTCCAGTTCGTCCACTTCGTCAATTTCGTCCACTTCGTCCTCTTCGTCCACTTCGTCCACTTCTTCAACTTCGTCCACTTTCTCCACTTCCTCCACCTCCTCCACTACGTTCACTTCGTCCCCTTCCTCCACTTCGTCCACTTCGCCCACTTCCTCCACTTCCTCCACTTCGTCCACTTAGTCCACTTCCTCCCCTTCCTCCTGTTCCTCCACTTCCTTCACTTCCTCCACTTCGTCCATTTCGTCAACTTTGTCAACTTCGTCCACTTCGTCCACTTCGTCCACTTCGTCCACGTCGTTTACTTCGTCTACTTGCTCAACTTTGTCTACTTCGTCAACTTCGTCAACTTCGTCAACTTCGTCCACTTCGTCAACTTCGTTCACTTCGTCAACTTCGTCCAGCTCGCCGTGTTCGTCCACTTCGTCCACTTCGCCAACTTCGTGCTCTTCGTCCACTTCGTCAACTTCGTTCACTTTCTCCACTTCCTCCACCTCCTCCACTACGTCCACTTCCTCCATTTCCTCCACTTCCTCCACTTCCTTCACTTCGTCCACTTCCCCCACTTCCTCCACTTCCTCCACTTCTTCCACTTCGTCAACTTCGTCCACTTAGTCCACTTCCTCCTCTTCCTCCACTTCCTCCACTTCCTTCACTTTGTCCACTTCGTCCACTTCGTCCACTTCGTCCACTTCGTCAACTTCGTCAAAATCGTCCACTTCGTCCACTTCGTCAACTTCGTCCACTTCGTCAACTTCGTGCACTTCGTCCACTTTGTCCACTTCGTCCACTTCCTTAGCTTCGTCTACTTCATCAACTTCGTCAACTTCGTCCACTTAGTCCACTTCCTCCACTTCGTCCACTTCCTACACTTCCTCCGCTTCGTCGACTTCGTCAACTTCGTCAACTTCGTCCACTTCGTCCACTTCCTCCACTTCCTCAACTTCGTCAACTTCGTCCACTTCCTCCACTTTGTCCACTTCGTCCACTTCGTCAACTACTTCCACTTCGTCCACTTCGTCCACTTCGTCAACTTCGTCGTTCACTTCGTCCACTTCGTCCACATCCTCCACTTCCTCCACTTCCTCCACTTGCTCCACTTCCTCCACTTGCTCCACTTCCTCCGCTTCGTCAAATTCGTCCACTTAGTCCACTTCCTCCTCTTCCTCAACTTCCTCTACTTCGTCCGCATAGTCCACTTCGTCCACTTCGTCCACTTCCTCCACTTCGCCAAATTCGTCCACTTCGTCCACTTCGTCCACCTTGTCCACTTTGTCCACTTCCTCCACTTCCTCCACTTCCTCCGCTTCCTCCAGTTTGTCAACTTCTCCACTTCCTCAACTTCATCCACTCCGTCAACTTCGTCAACTTCGTCCACTTCGTCAACTTCGTCCACTTCGTCCAATTTGTCCACTTCGTCCACTTCCTTCACTTCCTCCATTTCCTCCACTTCCTCCACTTCCTCCACTTCCTCCACTTCCTCAACTTCCTCTACTTCGTCCGCTTAGTCCACTTCGTCCACTTCCTCCACTTCGCCAAATTCGTCCACTTCGTCCACTTTTTCCACTTCGTCCACTTCCTCCACTTCCTCCAGTTTGTCAACTTCGTCCACTTCGTCAACTTCGTCCACTTCATCAAGTTCATCCACTTCGTCAACTTTGTCAACTTCGTCCACTTCGTCCACTTCCTCCACTTCGTCAACTTCGTCCACTTCGTCAACTTCGTCAACTTCGTCAATTTCGTCCACTTCCTCCACTTCCTCCACTTCGTCTACTTCGTCTACTTCGTCCACTTCGTCAACTTCTTCAACTTCGTCCACTTCCTCCACTTCGTCCACTTCGTCCACTTCGTCAACTTCGTCAACTTCGTCCACTTCCTCCACTTCCTTCACTTCGTCCACTTCCTCCACTTCGTCAACTTCCTCCACTTCCTCCATGATACAAGAAGGTCTAACACCATAGGACCCATCACAAGAGGAATGGCCAAAAAGCTCCAAGATGAATATTCTCCTCAAGGTCAAGTACTATTTGCTATCTTTGGATGGAAAATTGGAGAACAAGAAGATATGCCAAATCTGCCAAAACATGGAGAAGGGTAAAAAGGACATTTCTATACAAAAGGGGTGTACTTATCCTTCTATGGGGTGCATGAGTAATTGTTTTTCTTCACATAAAACTTGATTTTCACGTGTTTTAGACGCTATACATGTAGCACATGGGTTCAGATCTGCCACGTGAAAGTTGAGTGCTTAGAGCCTTGAGATTAATCTATAAAATCTCATAGGAAAAGCTTGTAAATCACTTTTGGATTGTATTAAAGAATTTCTGCTGAAATGCATAGCAAATTCCTTCTCCAAGAGTCACTTCTTAGCTTGATTTCCATTGCAACTTCCTTCCACTCTAGGAAGCCTTCTGAGTTGTGAATCACCTCTCCAAGCTAGCCTCCATATCCATTCACCTTAAACTCCAAACATCCGCTGCTTCACATCCAAAACTCTTCATCAATCTGCTCACAAAACTCCAAGTCTGCAGCTGCCCATGCTACTGTTCCATTGGTTTCCGCAAGCTGTTCAAGCCTCCCTGCACCTCCAATCTCACGGATCTGCTTCTCCACATCTCCTAGGATGTATCAAGTGGTATTCAGAGCAAGGTTCTAACTAGAACCGTGAGATAAGTCCAGATTTTCTTCCATTTATCTGCTGTCAAAAAATTTCCTGGTTGTCTTGCTGTTTTCTGAAAAATTCTGCAATGTTTCATCAATCATTGCTTTGTTTAGGATCTACTCTTAATTTCATTGGCTACTAGCTGTCGTTGTTTGAGTTTTCCTTCATTTTATTCGGCTGTTATTAATTGTTTGAGTCTATTTTACCATTTAAACATCATTTCTGTTTTTGTCTTAAGTCTTGTTAGTTACTTTGCTGTTTTGTTATCAAATCTGGTTTTTCTACCAAGTTTTACCAAAAATCTGAGTTGTTTGAATGTGGCTACACCAAGTAAGAGCAATGAATACTTCAGAAATGAGCTCAGGTGTTTAGATCTATCATTCAAACTCAAAATCTGTGCAGTTTTTTTTTTAAAATCCTGACAGCATTTCAGTTCTGTTTTTGTGCTGCATTGCCACTGTTTTTATGGTCATTTACTGTTCTATTGAACAGCAGTTGGTTGATCCATTGTCTGAACCATTTGGAAGATGAAATGAGTTGATTCCAAATAGTTTGTCATGTGGCAAGAGTGTCCAAGCATTTGGCCGAGATGCATGAGTTTCCTTGAGTCAATTTTGCTTAATTGTGTGTGGTTAGTATTAGATCATTGCTAATCATCATCAACACTGAATTTCTGCATTTGTGCAAATTTCAAATACCATTTCTAACTCCTCCTTGCTGTTTTCAAGTCAGAATTACTTTTGAATCAAAATTTGACCATGCTAGTTGGTAAATTTAGCTGAAATATGGTACTGCAGTAGTGATTTTCTGTTTTATATAGTTTTGATGTATCCAATTAGTTCCAACAAGTCATAAATCATCATCAAAACATGTTTGAATCATTGGAAAATAACTAGGTGCAGTACTGTTCATTTGGTCTATTTTTCTGCATTGAAAAAAATTGACTCTGCTGCAATACTGTGCTGGTTTTTCTGTCAAATTCTGCACTGCATTACTTTGTTTGATTCATCATTTTTAGATGCAGTAAAAGCCATGGTCCATTTAAAATATTAAGATAACAATTCAAAAGAGATATTACAAATGTTAAAAGGCACTTAGGACCATTGCATCATCAGTTTCGAAGTTTGAATTGTATAAAAATCTGGTGCAGAAATCTGGTGCAAAAATCTGGTGCAACTCATTCAGGCATTTCATCAAACAGTTTTGTCAATTTTCAATGCATAGCCAATTCGTGTGTGATTCTGATTTAAAGTCTTTTATTGCGTTTTAATTCTGTTCTAGAGCCATTCCTAAGATCATTTTGATGTGCCACCGTGATTGATAGCCACTTAATTGCTTGCTTTCTGAATTTTGAACACTCTGCACACCATCTGTTTGACAAAAGTCCTGGTGTTGCTGTCACTTGGATGTGATTTTGCTGGCAATTGTGGTGGTAGTTTCTGTGACTAATTGGTTTATTGGATAGGTGAACTATAACTCAAATGGCTCACTGCAAGTGGAAGCATCAAAGGAAGTTCAATTGGTGAAGAAAAGTGAATGAAGTTGAACCTTGAAGAAGGAAAAACCGTGACTGCAGCAGCATTCTATACTGCAGAAAATTAATTTCTTGGTTTAGGCACCTTGCAGCTGAGAGAATTGTTTGGAATCCAGTAGATTCAAGTTCTTTGAGAGCAACCAAAGCTGCATACATTGTCCCTTAGCCTATTTTTAACTTTTCCTTTCCAATTTACCAAATTTCTTTGTAACTTCCATTGTTTTTCTTTGGTTGTAAGTTCCAAATCCAAGCAAGTGAGGTGCTAGAGTTCACAAGTGCTCTTCCCTCATTTGTAACTAGACTCAAAGAAGTCTCACAACCTAAAATTGAGTAGTCGGTGAGTGTGTCTTAGATCCAAAGTCTAAGCCTCACCTAGGAGACCTCACTTTAATGGTTTTTCCAATTTTCGACTAGATAACATATATCTTGTGCGAATAGGAAGCTCTCTTAGGGGTCCGAATTTAGAGTTTAGGTTGTGTCCTTCCTTTGCTTTGTGTTTTTCTTTGTTGTCTTTAAGACTTAAGTGGATTTAAGAGTGATTTTGATCTAAGGACTCTAGTAAGTAGCAAGAAGCATATTTGGCAAGGAAAAGGCTTGGTACTTAAGCATTCCTAGTGAATCACCTCCCTTACCTGGAATATTGCTTCAAGTGAAAATCTCTAGTCTTTACTTCAAGAATAACATTTAAGTCCATCATAATGTCTAGAAGGCATTCTCCTAGGATTAGTGATAGTGAAAAAGAACATTTTTCTCTTCAAACTTTAGTTAATGAATTCAAGGAAATGAGAAGAGAAATGAATGAAGAGAAAGCCAATAGAGAGCTTCAAAATGCTGTTATTCAAGATGAGTTGAGAATGATAAGGAAAAGCAAGTCTAGGGGAAGTCAGAGTGAAAACTCTCAAGAGGGAGGGATGTCTTTGAGTCTGGGTGATTATTACCCTCATCAGCCTTCTACTTCTAGGAGGCATAGGAGAAATTCTCATGCACCCCCACCCCCTAAAGAAGTCAATGTTGTGTTGCCTCACTTCCATGGGAAGGACAATGTAGAGGCTTATCTTGATTGGGAGATGAAGGTGGAACAATTGTTTGAATGCCACCAAGTGAGTGAAGAGAGGAAGGTCTCTCTAGCTACCCTAAGCTTTCAAGGGTATGCAATGTATTGGTGGACTGCCTTGGTCCAAGAGAGGCTTAGACATCAAGCCCCTCCCATCCACTATTGGAATGATCTCAAGTCTGCCCTTAGGAGGAGACACATTCCCTCCTACTACAATAGAGAGCTCATGGATAAACTCCAAAGGTTACAACAAAGGTCTATGACAGTTGAGGAATATAGACAAAAGATGGAGTTGTATATGATGAGGGCAGGCATAGTAGAAGGTCCAGAAACTACTTTAGCTAGATTTTTAAGTGGGCTCAATTTTGACATAAGAGATAGGGTTGAACTTCTACCTTATAGAGATTTGAATGATCTTGTTCAAATGTGTATAAAGGTAGAACAACAAAACTTGAGAAAATCTTCTTCTAAAAGAATTCAAGTTCAACCTACTTTTGAAAAGAAAATTTTTAAAGAAAAAGAGCCATTTAAACCTCTAGCCAAAATAGAAGAGAGACCCAAGAAAGAGACACCCTCACACACAAGAACAAGTGAAATCAAATGCTTCAAATGTCTAGGAAGGGGTCATGTAGCTACTCAATGTCCTACAAAAAGAAACATTATTTTGAAAGGCAAGGACATTTATAGTAGTGAAAGTGACACCCCAACTAGTACAAGTGAGAGTGAGGAAGAAGAGAGGGAAGAGGAAATATATGCTGATGATGGACAACTTCTCATGGTGAGAAGGATACTTAGCAACCAACCAAGTCTTGAACATATCACAAAGAGAGAACATCTTTCACACAAGATGTAAAATTCAAGAAAATCATTGTTCTCTCATTGTTGATAGTGGGTCTTGTTGCAATTGTTGTAGCACAAGGTTGGTTGAGAAGTTGAAACTTGATATTATACCCCATCCAAAACCTTATAAACTTCATTGGCTAAATGAAGATGGGGATATAATAGTCAAGAATCAAGTGAAGTTGGCATTTTCCATTGGGAACTTCAAAGATGAAGTTTTATGTGATATAGTTCCCATGGAAGCATGTCATGTGTTATTGGGGAGACCATGGCAATTTGATCATCAAACTATCCATCATGGTCTAACCAATACCATCACTATCCATCAAAAGGACAAGAAGTTTGTGCTTCATCCTTTGACTCCTACCCAAGTGGCTAAGGATCAAGCACAAATGAAGATTTTAAGAAAGCAAGAACATGATCAAAAGAAAAAGTCAAAAAGAAAGGGAGGTATAGAAACAAGTGTGCCACCTAAGGTCACTCAACATGAAGTCCTTTTAAACAAAAAGACTTTAATCAATACACTTCAAGTTGAGCAACCTTCATATCTTCTTCTTTGTCAAGGACACTTACATGCACATCTAGTGATTCAAAGACTTCAACTCTTTCTCCATCCATTCAAAAACTTTTGAAAGAATTTGATGATCTATTCCCACAAGAAATTCCAAAAGGGCTTCCACCCATAAGAGGAATTGAACATCAAATTGATTTCATTCCAGGGGCAGTTCTTCCTAATAGGCCAGCCTATAGGACAAACCCCAAGAAACTAAGGAGATTGAGACACAAGTCCAAGAGTTGCTAGATAAAGGCTTAGTTCAAAAGAGTCTAAGTCCATGTGCTGTACCAGTGTTGCTTGTACCAGTGTTGTGACTGTAGAGCTATCAACAACATCACAATCAAGTATAGACATCCCATTCCTAGGCTTGATGATATGTTGGATGAATTGCATGGAGCACAAATATTTTCAAAGGTAGATTTAAAAAGTGGCTATCACCAAATAAGAATTAAGGAAGGTGATGAATGGAAAACTGCCTTTAAGACCAAGTTTGGATTATATGAATGGCTAGTTATGCCTTTTGGTCTTACAAATGCTCCAAGCACATTCATGAGACTTATGAATCATGTCCTTAGGGATTGCATTGGGAAGTTTGTAGTTGTTTACTTTGATGACATCTTGGTATATAGTCAAAATTTGCAAACTCATGAAAAACATTTGAGAGTTGTTTTAACAATTCTTAGAACACACAAATTGTTTGCAAACTTTGACAAGTGTACCTTTTGTGTTGATAGTGTCATATTTCTTGGATTTGTGGTCACCAAAAATGGGGTTCATGTGGACCCAGAAAAAATAAAGGCCATCCAAGATTGGCCTCCTCCAAAGAATGTAGGAGAAGTAAGGAGCTTCCATGGGTTGGCAAGCTTTTATAGAAGATTTGTTCCTAACTTCTCTAGTCTTGCTTCACCCCTCAATGAGTTGGTGAAAAAAGATGTTACATTCCATTGGGGGGATAAACAACAAAAGCTTTTGAGCTACTCAAAGAGAAGCTCACACAAGCACCCATTCTAGCTTTGCCAAATTTTTCCAAAACTTTTGAGCTAGAATGTGATGCTTCAGGATTTGGCATAGGTGCAGTATTATTACAAGAAGGACACCCAATTGCATACTTTAGTGAAAAACTTCATGGTGCCTCTTGTAATTACCCACCTATGACAAAGAACTCTATGCACTTGTGAGGGCTCTTCAAACTTGGGAACATTACTTGTTGCCAAGGAGTTTATCATTCATAGTGATCATGAATCACTTAAGTATTTGAAGAGTCAACACAAGTTACAAAAGAGGCATGCTAAGTGGTTGGAATTCATTGAGCAATTCACTTATGTTATTAAATACAAGAAAGGAAAATCCAATGTGGTGGCTGATGCTTTGTCAAGAAAAATTAATCTATTAGCCACATTGGGAGCTCAAATTCTTGGATTTAATAACATTCTTGAATTATATTCACACGATCTTGATTTTGCTCATATCTATGAGGAATGTCTCAATAAGCCTCAAGGAGGATTCTATGTGAAAGAGGGGTATCTTTTTAAAGAAGGAAAAATTTGCATTCCCCAAGGTTCACATAGAAAACTCCTTGTTAAAGAGACACATGAGGGAGGATTAATGGGACATTTTGGGGTAGAAAAGACCCTTGGCATGTTGAAAGAAAAATTCTTTTGGCCTCACATGAGAAGGGATGTTCAAAGGCATTGCTTTAAGTGTATAACTTGTTTAGAAGCTAAATCTAAATCAATGCCTCATGGACTTTATACTCCTTTGAATGTTGCTTCCACCCCTTGGGAAGAGATAAGTATGGATTTTGTGTTAGGTCTTCCCAAAACTTCTAGGGGTTTTGATTCTATCTTTGTGGTGGTAGATAGGTTTAGCAAAATGGCTCATTTTATACCTTGCCACAAAGTAGATGATGCAAGCAACATTGCAAAGTTATTCTTTAGAGATGTGGTTAAACTTCATGGTCTACCTAAGGTAATAGTTTCGGATAGAGATACAAAATTTCTTAGTCACTTTTGGAGGACCTTATGGTCTAGATTAGGGACTAAGTTATCTTTTTCTACTACTTGCCATCCTCAAACAGATGGTCAAACTGAGGTAGTAAATAGATCTCTTTCCACTTTACTAAGGGTAGTTCTAAAAGGTAATCACAAATCTTGGGATGAGTATCTTCCTCATGTTGAGTTTGCCTACAATAGAGTAGTTCATGGAACTACTAAATTGTCTCCTTTTGAAATTGTTTATGGTTTTAATCCTTTGACACCCATGGATTTAATACCCCTTCCAAATTCTATTGATTTTGTTCATCAAGATGGGGTATCTAAATCTAAATTTATTAAAGATTTACATCAAAGGGTTAAAATTCAAATTCAACAACAAAATGAGAAATATGCCAAGAAACATAATAAGGGCAAGAAAGAGTTAATCTTCAATGAAGGAGATTTAGTTTGGATCCATCTTAGAAAGGAAAGATTTCCTCAACTAAGAAAGTCCAAACTCAATCCTAGAGGAGATGGACCCTTTAGAGTGATCAGGAGGATTAATAACAATGCATATCAACTTGATCTTCCTCCTGAATATGGTGTTCATGCTACCTTCAATGTATCTGATCTTAAACCTTTTGCAGGATTTGATAGTGAAGATGAAGATCTTTTGGATTTGAGGGCAAATCCTTCTCAAGAGGGAGGGGATGATACAAGAAGGTCTAACACCATAGGACCCATCACAAGAGGAATGGCCAAAAAGCTCCAAGATGAATATTCTCCTCAAGGTCAAGTACTATTTGCTATCTTTGGATGGAAAATTGGAGAACAAGAAGATATGCCAAATCTGCCAAAACATGGAGAAGGGTAAAAAGGACATTTCTATACAAAAGGGGTGTACTTATCCTTCTATGGGGTTGCATGAGTAATTGTTTTTCTTCACATAAAACTTGATTTTCACGTGTTTTAGACGCTATACATGTAGCACATGGGTTCAGATCTGCCACGTGAAAGTTGAGTGCTTAGAGCCTTGAGATTAATCTATAAAATCTCATAGGAAAAGCTTGTAAATCACTTTTGGATTGTATTAAAGAATTTCTGCTGAAATGCATAGCAAATTCCTTCTCCAAGAGTCACTTCTTAGCTTGATTTTCAATGCAACTTCCTTCCACTCTAGGAAGCCTTCTGAGTTGTGAATCACCTCTCCAAGCTAGCCTCCATATCCATTCACCTTAAACTCCAAACATCCGCTGCTTCACATCCAAAACTCTTCATCAATCTGCTCACAAAACTCCAAGTCTGCAGCTGCCCATGCTACTGTTCCATTGGTTTCCGCAAGCTGTTCAAGCCTCCCTGCACCTCCAATCTCACGGATCTGCTTCTCCACATCTCCTAGGATGTATCACTCCACTTCCTCCACTTCGTCCACTTCCTCCACTTCCTCCACTTCCTCCACTTCCTTCACTTCGTCAACTTCGTCCACTTCGTCAACTTCGTCAACTTCCTCCACTTCCTTCACTTCGTCCACTTCGTCAACTTCGTCCACTTCGTCCACTTCGTCCACTTCCTCCACTTCGTCCACTTCCTCCACTTCCTCCACTTCGTCAAATTCGTCAATTTCGTCTACTTCCTCCACTTCCTCCACTTCGTCCACTTCGTCAAATTCGTCAACTTCCTCCACTTCCTTCACTTCCTTCACTTCCTCCACTTCGTCCATTTCGTCAACTTTGTCAACTTCGTCCACTTCGTTTACGTCGTCCACTTGCTCAACTTCGTCCACTTCGTCAACTTCGTCCACTTCGTCCACTTCGTCAACTTCGTCCACTTCGTCCACTTCGTCTACTTCGTCCACCTCGTCGTCTTGGTCCACTTCGTCCACTTCGCCAACTTCGTGCACTTCGTCCACTTCGCCAACTTCGTGCACTTCGTCCACTTCCTCAACTTCGTCCAGTACCTCAACTTCGTCAACTTCGTCCACTTAGTCCACTTCCTGAACTTCCTACACTTCCTACACTTCGTCAACTTCGTGCACTTCCTCCACTTCGCCACTTTGTCCACTTCGTCAACTTCGTCAACTTCGTCAACTTCGTCCACTTCGTCCACTTTGTCCACTTCGTCCAATTCCTCTACTTCCACCACTTCCTCCACTTTGTCAACTTCGTCCACTTCGTCAAGTTCGTCGACTTCATCAACTTCGTCCACTTCGTCGACTTCGTCAACTTCGTCCACTTCCTTCACTTCGTCCACTTCCTCCACTTCGTCAACTTCGTCCACTTCGTCAACTTCGTCCACTTTGTCAACTTCGTCCACTTCCTCCTCTTCGTCCACCTCCTTCACTTCGTCCACATGGTCCACTTCCTCCAATTCCTCCACTTCCTCCACTTCGTCCACTTCATCAAATTCGTCAAATTCATCAACTTCGTCCACTTCCTCCACTTCCTCCACTTCGTCAACTTCGTCCACTTAGTACGCTTCCTCCACCTCCTCCACTTGCTCCACTTCCGTCACTTCCTTCACTTCATCCACTTCGTTCACTTCGTCAACTGCGTCGTCCACTTCGTCCAGTTCGTCGTCTTGGTCCACTTCGTCCAGTTCGTCCACTTCGTCAACTTCGTCCACTTCGTCCTCTTCGTCCACTTCGTCCACTTCGTCCTCTTTGTCCACCTCCTCCAGTACATCCACTTCGTCCACTTCTTCCACTTCGTCAACTTCCTCCACTTCGTCCACTTCCTCCACTTCGTCTAGTTCGTTAACTTAGTCAACTTCGTCCATTTAGTCCACTTCCTCCCCTTCCTCCACTTTCTCCACTTCCTTCACTTCCTCCACTTCGTCCACTTCGTCAACTTCGTCAACTTCGTCCACTTCGTCAACTTCGTCAACTTCGTCAACTTCGTGCACTTCGTCCACTTCATCCACTTTGTCCACTTCGTCCACTTCCTCAACTTCGTCCACTTAGTCCACTTCTTCCACTTCGTCCACTTCCTACACTTCCTCCACTTCGTCAACTGTGTCAATTTCGTCCACTTCGTCCACTTCCTCAACTACGTCAACTTCGTCCACTTCCTCCACTTTGTCCACTTCGTCCACTTCGTCAACTACTTCCACTTCGTCCACTTCGTCAACCTCGTCGTTCACTTCATCCACTTCGTCCACATCATCCACTTCCTCCACTTCCTCCACTTCCTCCACTTCCTCCACTTCCTCCACTTCGTCAACTTTGTCAATTTCGTCCACTTCCTCCACTTCCTCCACTTCCTCAACTTCGTCATCTTCGTCAACTTCGTCCACTTAGTCCACTTCCTCCGCTTCCCCCACTTGCTCCACTTCCTTAACTTCTTCCACTTCATCCACTTCGTCAACTTCGTCCACTTTGTCCACTTCGTCCACTTTGTCCACTTCGTTTACTTCGCCCACTTCCTCAACTTCGTCCACTTCTTGCACTTCGTCCACTTCGTCAACGTCGTCAACTTCCTCAACTTCGTCCACTTAGTCCACTTCCTCCACTTCCTACACTTCGTCCACTTAGTCCACTTAGTCCACTTAGTCCACTTAGTCCACTTAGTCCACTTAGTCCCCTTCCTCCTCTTCCTCCACTTCCTCCACTTCCTTCACTTCGTCCACTTCGTCAACTTCGTCAAAATCGTCCACTTCGTCCACTTCGTCAACTTCGTGCACTTCGTCCACTTTGTCCACTTCGTCCACTTCCTCAGCTTCGTCTACTTCATCAACTTCGTCAACTTCGTCAACTTCGTCAACTTCGTCCACTTCGTCCACTTCCTCCACTTCCTGAACTTCGTCAACTTCGTCCACTTCCTCCACTTTGTCCACTTCGTCCACTTCGTCAACTACTTCCACTTCGTCCACTTCGTCGTTCACTTCATCCACTTCGTCCACATCATCCACTTCCTCCACTTCCTCCACTTCCTCCACTTCGTCCACTTCGTCCACTTCGTCAACTTTGTCAATTTCGTCCACTTCCTCCACTTCCTCCACTTCCTCAACTTCGTCAACTTCGTCCACTTCCTCCACTTTGTCCACTTCGTCCACTTCGTCAACTACTTCCACTTCATCCACTTCGTCAACTTCGTCCACTTCGTCCACTTCGTCAACTTCGTCATTCACTTCGTCCACTTTGTCCACATCCTCCACTTCCTCCACTTCCTCCACTTCCTCCCCTTCCTCCACTTCGTCAAATTCGTCCACTTAGTCCACTTCCTCCTCTTCCTCAACTTCCTCTACTTCGTCCACTTTTTCCACTTCGTCCACTTCCTCCACTTCCTCCACTTCCACCACTTCCTCCAGTTTGTCAACTTCGTCCACTTCGTCCACTTCATCAACTTCATCCACTTCGTCAACTTTGTCAACTTCGTCCACTTCCTCCACTTCGTCAACTTCGTCCACTTCGTCAACTTCGTCCACTTCGTCAACTTCGTCAACTTCCTCCACTTCGTCAACTTCGTCCACTTCGTCTACTTCGTCCACTTCGTCAACTTCGTCAACTTCGTCCACTTCCTCCACTTCGTCCACTTCGTCAACTTCGTCCACTTCCTCCACTTCCTTCACTTCGTCCACTTCCTCCACTTCGTCAACTTCGTCCACTTCGTCCACTTCGTCCACTTCGTCCACTTCCTCCACTTCGTCCACTTCCTTCACTTCGTCAACTTCGTCCACTTCGTCAAGTTCGTCCACTTCGTCAACTTCGTCAACTTCCTCCACTTCCTTCACTTCGTCCACTTCGTCCACTTTGTCCACTTCGTCCACTTCGTCCACTTCGTCTACTTCGTCAAATTCGTCAATTTCGTCTACTTCCTCCACTTCCTCCACTTCGTCCACTTCGTCAAATTCGTCAACTTCCTCCACTTCCTTCACTTCCTCTACTTCGTCCATTTCGTCAACTTTGTCAACTTCGTCCACTTCGTTTACGTCGTCCACTTGCTCAACTTCGTCCACTTCGTCAACTTCGTCAACTTCGTCCACTTCGTCCACTTCGTCAACTTCGTCCACTTCGTCCACCTCGTCGTCTTGGTCCACTTCGTCCACTTCGCCAACTTCGTCCACGTCGTCCACTTCGTCCACTTCGTCCACTTCGTCCACTTCCTCAACTTCGTCCAGTTCCTCAACTTCGTCAACTTCGTCCACTTAGTCCACTTCCTGAACTTCCTACACTTCCTCCACTTCGTCAACTTCGTGCACTTCCTCCACTTCGCCACTTTGTCCACTTCGTCAACTTCGTCCACTTCGTCCACTTCCTCCACTTCGCCAAATTCGTCCACTTCGTCCACTTTTTCCACTTCGTCCACTTCCTCCACTTCCTCCACTTCCTCCAGTTTGTCAACTTCGTCCACTTCGTCAACTTCGTCCACTTCATCAAGTTCATCCACTTCGTCAACTTTGTCAACTTCGTCCACTTCGTCCACTTCCTCCACTTCGTCAACTTCGTCCACTTCGTCAACTTCGTCAACTTCGTCCACTTCCTCCACTTCCTCCACTTCGTCTACTTCGTCCACTTCGTCAACTTCTTCAACTTCGTCCACTTCGTCCACTTCGTCCACTTCGTCCACTTCGTCAACTTCGTCAACTTCGTCCACTTCCTCCACTTCCTTCACTTCGTCCACTTCCTCCACTTCGTCAACTTCCTCCACTTCCTCCACTTCCTCCACTTCGTCCACTTCCTCCACTTCCTCCACTTCCTCCACTTCCTTCACTTCGTCAACTTCGTCCACTTCGTCAACTTCGTCAACTTCCTCCACTTCCTTCACTTCGTCCACTTCGTCAACTTCGTCCACTTCGTCCACTTCCTCCACTTCCTCCACTTCGTCCACTTCCTCCACTTCGTCCACTTCGTCAAATTCGTCTACTTCCTCCACTTCCTCCACTTCGTCCACTTCGTCAAATTCGTCAACTTCCTCCACTTCCTTCACTTCCTCCACTTCGTCCATTTCGTCAACTTTGTCAACTTCGTCCACTTCGTTTACGTCGTCCACTTGCTCAACTTCGTCCACTTCGTCAACTTCGTCCACTTCGTCCACTTCGTCAACTTCGTCCACTTCGTCCACTTCGTCTACTTCGTCCACCTCGTCGTCTTGGTCCACTTCGTCCACTTCGCCAACTTCGTGCACTTCGTCCACTTCGCCAACTTCGTGCACTTCGTCCACTTCCTCAACTTCGTCCAGTACCTCAACTTCGTCAACTTCGTCCACTTAGTCCACTTCCTGAACTTCCTACACTTCCTACACTTCGTCAACTTCGTGCACTTCCTCCACATCGCCACTTTGTCCACTTCGTCAACTTCGTCAACTTCGTCCACTTCGTCCAATTCCTCTACTTCCACCACTTCCTCCACTTTGTCAACTTCGTCCACTTCGTCAAGTTCGTCGACTTCATCAACTTCGTCCACTTCGTCGACTTCGTCAACTTCGTCCACTTCCTTCACTTCGTCCACTTCCTCCACTTCGTCAACTTCGTCCACTTCGTCAACTTCGTCCACTTTGTCAACTTCGTCCACTTCCTCCTCTTCGTCCACTTCCTTCACTTCGTCCACATGGTCCACTTCCTCCAATTCCTCCACTTCCTCCACTTCGTCCACTTCATCAAATTCGTCAAATTCATCAACTTCGTCCACTTCCTCCACTTCCTCCACTTCGTCAACTTCGTCCACTTAGTACACTTCCTCCACCTCCTCCACTTGCTCCACTTCCGTCACTTCCTTCACTTCATCCACTTCGTTCACTTCGTCAACTGCGTCGTCCACTTCGTCCAGTTCGTCGTCTTGGTCCACTTCGTCCAGTTCGTCCACTTCGTCAACTTCGTCCACTTCGTCCTCTTCATCCACTTCGTCCACTTCGTCCACTTCGTCCTCTTTGTCCACCTCCTCCAGTACATCCACTTCGTCCACTTCTTCCACTTCGTCAACTTCGTCCACTTCCTCCACTTCGTCTAGTTCGTTAACTTAGTCAACTTCGTCCATTTAGTCCACTTCCTCCCCTTCCTCCACTTTCTCCACTTCCTTCACTTCCTCCATTTCGTCCACTTCGTCAACTTCGTCAACTTCGTCCACTTCGTCAACTTCGTCAACTTCGTGCACTTCGTCCACTTCATCCACTTTGTCCACTTCGTCCACTTCCTCAACTTCGTCCACTTAGTCCACTTCTTCCACTTCGTCCACTTCCTACACTTCCTCCACTTCGTCAACTGTGTCAATTTCGTCCACTTCGTCCACTTCCTCAACTACGTCAACTTCGTCCACTTCCTCCACTTTGTCCACTTCGTCCACTTCGTCAACTACTTCCACTTCCTCCACTTCGTCAACTTCGTCGTTCACTTCGTCCACTTCTTCCACATCCTCCACTTCCTCTAGTTCGTCCACTTCGTCCACTTCGTCCACTTCGTCCACTTCGTCAACTTCGTCAACTTTGTCCACTTAGTCCACTTCCTCCTGTTCCTCCACTTCCTCCACTTCGTCCACTTAGTCCACTTCGTCCACTTCCTCCACTTCGCCAAATTCGTCCACTTCGTCCACTTCCTCCACTTCCTCCACTTCCACCACTACCTCCACTTTGTTAACTTCGTCCACTTCGTCAACTTCGTCCACTTCATCAACTTCGTCAACTTCGTGCACTTCGTCCACTTCCTCCACTTTGTCCACTTTGTCGACTTCGTCAACTTCGTCAACTTCGTCCACTTCGTCCACTTCCACCACTTCCTCCACTTTGTCCACTTCGTCAACTTCGTCAACTTCGTCCATTTCATCAACTTCGTCCACTTCGTCCACTTTCTCCACTTCCTCCACCTCCTCCACTACGTTCACTTCGTCCCCTTCCTCCACTTCGTCCACTTTTCCCACTTCCTCCACTTCCTCCACTTCCTCCACTTCCTCCACTTAGTCCACTTGCTCCCCTTCCTCCTGTTCCTCCACCTCCTTCACTTCCTCCACTTTGTCCATTTCGTCAACTTTGTCAACTTCGTCCAATTCGTCCACGTCGTTTACTTCGTCTACTTGCTCAACTTCGTGTACTTCGTGTACTTCGTCAACTTCGTGAACTTCGTCAACTTCGTCCACTTCGTCAACGTCGTTCACTTCGTCAACTTCGTCCAGCTCGTCGTGTTGGTCCACTTCGTCCACTTCGCCAACTTCGTGCTCTTCGTCCACTTCGTCAACTTCGTCCACTTTCTCCACTTCCTCCACCTCCTCCACTACGTCCACTTCCTCCATTTCCTCGACTTCCTCCACTTCCTTCACTTCGTCCACTTCCCCCACTTCCTCCACTTCCTCCACTTCTTCCACTTCGTCAACTTCGTCCACTTAGTCCACTTAGTCCCCTTCCTCCTCTTCCTCCACTTCCTCCACTTCCTTCACTTCGTCCACTTCGTCCACTTCGTCAACTTCGTCAAAATCGTCCACTTCGTCCACTTCGTCAACTTCGTGCACTTCGTCCACTTTGTCCACTTCGTCCACTTCCTCAGCTTCGTCTACTTCATCAACTTCGTCAACTTCGTCAACTTCGTCAACTTCGTCCACTTCGTCCACTTCCTCCACTTCCTGAACTTCGTCAACTTCGTCCACTTCCTCCACTTTGTCCACTTCGTCCACTTCGTCAACTACTTCCACTTCGTCCACTTCGTCAACTTCGTCGTTCACTTCATCCACTTCGTCCACATCATCCACTTCCTCCACTTCCTCCACTTCCTCCACTTCCTCCACTTCGTCAACTTTGTCAATTTCGTCCACTTCCTCCACTTCCTCCACTTCCTCAACTTCGTCATCTTCGTCAACTTCGTCCACTTAGTCCACTTCCTCCGCTTCCCCCACTTGCTCCACTTCCTTAACTTCTTCCACTTCATCCACTTCGTCAACTTCGTCCACTTTGTCCACTTCGTCCACTTTGTCCACTTCGTTTACTTCGCCCACTTCCTCAACTTCGTCCACTTCTTGCACTTCGTCCACTTCGTCAACGTCGTCAACTTCCTCAACTTCGTCCACTTAGTCCACTTCCTCCACTTCCTACACTTCGTCCACTTAGTCCACTTAGTCCACTAAGTCCACTTAGTCCACTTAGTCCCCTTCCTTCTCTTCCTCCACTTCCTCCACTTCCTTCACTTCGTCCACTTCGTCAACTTCGTCAAAATCGTCCACTTCGTCCACTTCGTCAACTTCGTGCACTTCGTCCACTTTGTCCACTTCGTCCACTTCCTCAGCTTCGTCTACTTCATCAACATCGTCAACTTCGTCAACTTCGTCAACTTCGTCAACTTCGTCCACTTCGTCCACTTCCTCCACTTCCTGAACTTCGTCAACTTCGTCCACTTCCTCCACTTTGTCCACTTCGTCCACTTCGTCAACTACTTCCACTTCGTCCACTTCGTCAACTTCGTCGTTCACTTCATCCACTTCGTCCACATCATCCACTTCCTCCACTTCCTCCACTTCCTCCACTTCCTCCACTTCCTCCACTTCGTCCACTTCGTCAACTTTGTCAATTTCGTCCACTTCCTCCACTTCCTCCACTTCCTCAACTTCGTTAACTTCGTCCACTTCCTCCACTTTGTCCACTTCGTCCACTTCGTCAACTACTTCCACTTCGTCCACTTCGTCAACTTCGTCCACTTCGTCCACTTCGTCAACTTCGTCATTCACTTCGTCCACTTTGTCCACATCCTCCACTTCCTCCACTTCCTCCACTTCGTCAAATTCGTCCACTTAGTCCACTTCCTCCTCTTCCTCAACTTCCTCTACTTCGTCCACTTTTTCCACTTCGTCCACTTCCTCCACTTCCTCCACTTCCACCACTTCCTCCAGTTTGTCAACTTCGTCCACTTCGTCCACTTCATCAACTTCATCCACTTCGTCAACTTTGTCAACTTCGTCCACTTCCTCCACTTCGTCAACTTCGTCCACTTCGTCAACTTCGTCAACTTCGTCCACTTCCTCCACTTCGTCAACTTCGTCCACTTCGTCTACTTCGTCCACTTCGTCAACTTCGTGAACTTCGTCCACTTCCTCCACTTCGTCCACTTCGTCAACTTCCTCCACTTCCTCCACTTCCTTCATTTCGTCCACTTCCTCCACTTCGTCAACTTCGTCCACTTCGTCCACTTCCTCCACTTCCTCCACTTCGTCCACTTCCTTCACTTCGTCAACTTCGTCCACTTCGTCAAGTTCGTCCACTTCGTCAACTTCGTCAACTTCCTCCACTTCCTTCACTTCGTCCACTTTGTCCACTTCGTCCACTTCGTCCACTTCGTCCACTTCGTCAAATTCGTCAATTTCGTCTACTTCCTCCACTTCCTCCACTTCGTCCACTTCGTCAAATTCGTCAACTTCCTCCACTTCCTTCACTTCCTCTACTTCGTCCATTTCGTCAACTTTGTCAACTTCGTCCACTTCGTTTACGTCGTCCATTTGCTCAACTTCGTCCACTTCGTCAACTTCGTCAACTTCGTCCACTTCGTCCACTTCGTCAACTTCGTCCACCTCCTCCACTTCGTCCACCTCGTCGTCTTGGTCCACTTCGTCCACTTCGCCAACTTCGTCCACGTCGTCCACTTCGTCCACTTCGTCCACTTCCTCAACTTCGTCCAGTTCCTCAACTTCGTCAACTTCGTCCACTTAGTCGACTTCCTGAACTTCCTACACTTCCTCCACTTCGTCAACTTCGTGCACTTCCTCCACTTCCTCCACTTCCTCCACTTCCTCAACTTCCTCTACTTCGTCCGCTTAGTCCACTTCGTCCACTTCGTCCACTTCCTCCACTTCGCCAAATTCGTCCACTTCGTCCACTTTTTCCACTTCGTCCACTTCGTCCACTTCCTCCACTTCCTCCAGTTTGTCAACTTCGTCCACTTCGTCAACTTCGTCCACTTCATCAAGTTCATCCACTTCGTCAACTTTGTCAACTTCGTCCACTTCGTCCACTTCCTCCACTTCGTCTACTTCGTCTACTTCGTCCACTTCGTCAACTTCTTCAACTTCGTCCACTTCCTCCACTTCGTCCACTTCGTCCACTTCGTCAACTTCGTCCACTTCCTCCACTTCCTTCACTTCGTCCACTTCGTCCACTTCCTCCACTTCCTCCACTTCCTTCACTTCGTCAACTTCGTCCACTTCGTCAAGTTCGTCAACTTCCTCCACTTCCTTCACTTCGTCCACTTCGTCAACTTCGTCAACTTCGTCCACTTCCTCCACTTCGTCCACTTCCTCCACTTCGTCCACTTCGTCAAATTCGTCAATTTCGTCTACTTCCTCCACTTCCTCCACTTCGTCCACTTCGTCAAATTCGTCAACTTCCTCCACTTCCTTCACTTCCTTCACTTCCTCCACTTCGTCCATTTCGTCAACTTTGTCAACTTCGTCCACTTCGTTTACGTCGTCCACTTGCTCAACTTCGTCCACTTCGTCCACTTCGTCAACTTCGTCCACTTCGTCCAATTCGTCAACTTCGTCCACTTCGTCCACTTCGTCCACTTCGTCTACTTCGTCCACCTCGTCGTCTTGGTCCACTTCGTCCACTTCGCCAACTTCGTGCACTTCGTCCACTTCGCCAACTTCGTGCACTTCGTCCACTTCCTCAACTTCGTCCAGTACCTCAACTTCGTCAACTTCGTCCACTTAGTCCACTTCCTGAACTTCCTACACTTCCTACACTTCGTCAACTTCGTGCACTTCCTCCACTTCGCCACTTTGTCCACTTCGTCAACTTCGTCAACTTCGTCCACTTCGTCCAGTTTGTCCACTTCGTCCAATTCCTCTACTTCCACCACTTCCTCCACTTTGTCAACTTCGTCCACTTCGTCAAGTTCGTCGACTTCATCAACTTCGTCCACTTCGTCGACTTCGTCAACTTCGTCCACTTCCTTCACTTCGTCCACTTCCTCCACTTCGGTCAACTTCGTCCACTTCGTCAACTTCGTCACTTTGTCAACTTCGTCAACTTCCTCCTCTTCGTCCACTTCCTTCACTTCGTCCACATGGTCCACTTCCTCCAATTCCTCCACTTCCTCCACTTCGTCCACTTCATCAAATTCGTCAATTCATCAACTTCGTCACTTCCTCCACTTCCTCCACTTCGTCAACTTCGTCCACTTAGTACGCTTCCTCCACCTCCTCCACTTGCTCCACTTCCGTCACTTCCTTCACTTCCATCCACTTCGTTCACTTCGTCAACTGCGTCGTCCACTTCGTCCAGTTCGTCGTCTTGGTCCACTTCGTCCAGTTCGTCCACTTCGTCAACTTCGTCCACTTCGTCCTCTTCGTCAACTTCGTCCACTTCGTCCTCTTCGTCCACTTCGTCCACTTCGTCCACTTCGTCCCTCTTTGTCCACCTCCTCAGTACATCCACTTCGTCCACTTCGTCAACTTCCTCCACTTCGTCCACTTCCTCCACTTCGTCTAGTTCGTTAACTTAGTCAACTTCGTCCATTTAGTCCACTTCCTCCCCTTCCTCCACTTTCTCCACTTCCTTCACTTCCTCCATTTCGTCCACTTCGTCAACTTCGTCAACTTCGTCCACTTCGTCAACTTCGTCAACTTCGTGCACTTCGTCCACTTCATCCACTTTGTCCACTTCGTCCACTTCCTCAACTTCGTCCACTTAGTCCACTTCTTCCACTTCGTCCACTTCCTACACTTCCTCCACTTCGTCAACTTTGTCAATTTCGTCCACTTCGTCCACTTCCTCAACTACGTCAACTTCGTCCACTTCCTCCACTTTGTCCACTTCGTCCACTTCGTCAACTACTTCCACTTCCTCCACTTCGTCAACTTCGTCGTTCACTTCGTCCACTTCTTCCACATCCTCCACTTCCTCTAGTTCGTCCACTTCGTCCACTTCGTCCACTTCGTCCACTTCGTCAACTTCGTCAACTTTGTCCACTTAGTCCACTTCCTCCTGTTCCTCCACTTCCTCCACTTCGTCCACTTAGTCCACTTCGTCCACTTCCTCCACTTCGCCAAATTCGTCCACTTCGTCCACTTCGTCCACTTCCTCCACTTCCTCCACTTCCACCACTACCTCCACTTTGTTAACTTCGTCCACTTCGTCAACTTCGTCCACTTCATCAACTTCGTCAACTTCGTGCACTTCGTCCACTTCCTCCACTTTGTCCACTTTGTCGACTTCGTCAACTTCGTCCACTTCGTCCACTTCCACCACTTCCTCCACTTTGTCAACTTCGTCAACTTCGTCAACTTCGTCCATTTCATCAACTTCGTCCACTTCGTCCACTTTCTCCACTTCCTCCACCTCCTCCACTACGTTCACTTCGTCCCCTTCCTCCACTTCGTCCACTTTTCCCACTTCCTCCACTTCCTCCACTTCCTCCACTTCGTCCACTTAGTCCACTTCCTCCCCTTCCTCCTGTTCCTCCACCTCCTTCACTTCCTCCACTTTGTCCATTTCGTCAACTTTGTCAACTTCGTCCAATTCGTCCACGTCGTTTACTTCGTCTACTTGCTCAACTTCGTGTACTTCGTCAACTTCGTGAACTTCGTCAACTTCGTCCACTTCGTCAACGTCGTTCACTTCGTCAACTTCGTCCAGCTCGTCGTGTTGGTCCACTTCGTCGACTTCGCCAACTTCGTGCTCTTCGTCCACTTCGTCAACTTCGTCCACTTTCTCCACTTCCTCCACCTCCTCCACTACGTCCACTTCCTCCATTTCCTCCACTTCCTCCACTTCCTTCACTTCGTCCACTTCCCCCACTTCCTCCACTTCCTCCACTTCCTCCACTTCTTCCACTTCGTCAACTTCGTCCACTTAGTCCACTTAGTCCCCTTCCTCCTCTTCCTCCACTTCCTCCACTTCCTTCACTTCGTCCACTTCGTCAACTTCGTCAAAATCGTCCACTTCGTCCACTTCGTCAACTTCGTGCACTTCGTCCACTTTGTCCACTTCGTCCACTTCCTCAGCTTCGTCTACTTCATCAACTTCGTCAACTTCGTCAACTTCGTCCACTTCGTCCACTTCCTCCACTTCCTGAACTTCGTCAACTTCGTCCACTTCCTCCACTTTGTTCACTTCGTCCACTTCGTCAAATACTTCCACTTCGTCCACTTCGTCAACTTCGTCGTTCACTTCATCCACTTCGTCCACATCATCCACTTCCTCCACTTCCTCCACTTCCTCCACTTCCTCCACTTCCTCCACTTCCTCCACTTCCTCTACTTCGTCCACTTCGTCAACTTTGTCAATTTCGTCCACTTCCTCCACTTCCTCCACTTCCTCAACTTCGTCAACTTCCTCCACTTCCTCCACTTTGTCCACTTCGTCCGCTTCCCCCACTTGCTCCACTTCCTTAACTTCTTCCACTTCATCCACTTCGTCAACTTCGTCCACTTTGTCCACTTCGTCCACTTTGTCCACTTCGTTTACTTCGCCCACTTCCTCAACTTCGTCCACTTCTTGCACTTCGTCCACTTCGTCAACGTCGTCAACTTCCTCAACTTCGTCCACTTAGTCCACTTCCTCCACTTCCTACACTTCGTCCACTTAGTCCACTTAGTCCACTTAGTCCACTTAGTCCACTTAGTCCACTTAGTCCCCTTCCTCCTCTTCCTCCACTTCCTCCACTTCCTTCACTTCGTCCACTTCGTCCACTTCGTCAACTTCGTCAAAATCGTCCACTTCGTCCACTTCGTCAACTTCGTGCACTTCGTCCACTTTGTCCACTTCGTCCACTTCCTCAGCTTCGTCTACTTCATCAACTTCGTCAACTTCGTCCACTTCGTACACTTCCTCCACTTCCTGAACTTCGTCAACTTCGTCCACTTCCTCCACTTTGTCCACTTCGTCCACTTCGTCAACTACTTCCACTTCGTCCACTTCGTCAACTTCGTCGTTCACTTCATCCACTTCGTCCACATCATCCACTTCCTCCACTTCCTCCACTTCCTCCACTTCCTCCACTTCCTCCACTTCGTCAACTTTGTCAATTTCGTCCACTTCCTCCACTTCCTCAACTTCGTCATCTTCGTCAACTTCGTCCACTTAGTCCACTTCCTCCGCTTCCCCCACTTGCTCCACTTCCTTAACTTCTTCCACTTCATCCACTTCGTCAACTTCGTCCACTTTGTCCACTTCGTCCACTTTGTCCACTTCGTTTACTTCGCCCACTTCCTCAACTTCGTCCACTTCTTGCACTTTGTCCACTTCCTACACTTCGTCCACTTAGTCCACTTAGTCCACTAAGTCCACTTAGTCCACTTAGTCCCCTTCCTTCTCTTCCTCCACTTCCTCCACTTCCTTCACTTCGTCCACTTCGTCAACTTCGTCAAAATCGTCCACTTCGTCCACTTCGTCAACTTCGTGCACTTCGTCCACTTTGTCCACTTCGTCCACTTCCTCAGCTTCGTCTACTTCATCAACTTCGTCAACTTCGTCAACTTCGTCAACTTCGTCCACTTCGTCCACTTCCTCCACTTCCTGAACTTCGTCAACTTCGTCCACTTCCTCCACTTTGTCCACTTCGTCCACTTCGTCAACTACTTCCACTTTGTCCACTTCGTCAACTTCGTCGTTCACTTCATCCACTTCGTCCACATCATCCACTTCCTCCACTTCCTCCACTTCCTCCACTTCCTCCACTTCCTCCACTTCGTCCACTTCGTCAACTTTGTCAATTTCGTCCACTTCCTCCACTTCCTCCACTTCCTCAACTTCGTTAACTTCGTCCACTTCCTCCACTTTGTCCACTTCGTCCACTTCGTCAACTACTTCCACTTCGTCCACTTCGTCAACGTCGTCCACTTCGTCCACTTCGTCAACTTCGTCATTCACTTCGTCCACTTTGTCCACATCCTCCACTTCCTCCACTTCGTCAAATTCGTCCACTTAGTCCACTTCCTCCTCTTCCTCAACTTCCTCTACTTCGTCCACTTTTTCCACTTCGTCCACTTCGTCCACTTCCTCCACTTCCACCACTTCCTCCAGTTTGTCAACTTCGTCCACTTCGTCCACTTCATCAACTTCATCCACTTCGTCAACTTTGTCAACTTCGTCCACTTCCTCCACTTCGTCAACTTCGTCAACTTCGTCCACTTCGTCAACTTCGTCAACTTCGTCCACTTCCTCCACTTCGTCAACTTCGTCCACTTCGTCTACTTCGTCCACTTCGTCAACTTCGTCAACTTCGTCCACTTCCTCCACTTCGTCCACTTCGTCAACTTCCTCCACTTCCTCCACTTCCTTCACTTCGTCCACTTCCTCCACTTCGTCAAGTCCACTTAGTCCCCTTCCTTCTCTTCCTCCACTTCCTCCACTTCCTTCACTTCGTCCACTTCGTCAACTTCGTCAAAATCGTCCACTTCGTCCACTTCGTCAACTTCGTGCACTTCGTCCACTTTGTCCACTTCGTCCACTTCCTCAGCTTCGTCTACTTCATCAACTTCGTCAACTTCGTCAACTTCGTCAACTTCGTCCACTTCGTCCACTTCCTCCACTTCCTGAACTTCGTCAACTTCGTCCACTTCCTCCACTTTGTCCACTTCGTCCACTTCGTCAACTACTTCCACTTTGTCCACTTCGTCAACTTCGTCGTTCACTTCATCCACTTCGTCCACATCATCCACTTCCTCCACTTCCTCCACTTCCTCCACTTCCTCCACTTCCTCCACTTCGTCCACTTCGTCAACTTTGTCAATTTCGTCCACTTCCTCCACTTCCTCCACTTCCTCAACTTCGTTAACTTCGTCCACTTCCTCCACTTTGTCCACTTCGTCCACTTCGTCAACTACTTCCACTTCGTCCACTTCGTCAACGTCGTCCACTTCGTCCACTTCGTCAACTTCGTCATTCACTTCGTCCACTTTGTCCACATCCTCCACTTCCTCCACTTCCTCCACTTCGTCAAATTCGTCCACTTAGTCCACTTCCTCCTCTTCCTCAACTTCCTCTACTTCGTCCACTTTTTCCACTTCGTCCACTTCCTCCACTTCCTCCACTTCCACCACTTCCTCCAGTTTGTCAACTTCGTCCACTTCGTCCACTTCATCAACTTCATCCACTTCGTCAACTTTGTCAACTTCGTCCACTTCCTCCACTTCGTCAACTTCGTCCACTTCGTCAACTTCGTCCACTTCGTCAACTTCGTCCACTTCCTCCACTTCGTCAACTTCGTCCACTTCGTCTACTTCGTCCACTTCGTCAACTTCGTCAACTTCGTCCACTTCCTCCACTTCGTCCACTTCGTCAACTTCCTCCACTTCCTCCACTTCCTTCACTTCGTCCACTTCCTCCACTTCGTCAACTTCGTCCACTTCGTCCACTTCCTCCACTTCGTCCACTTCCTTCACTTCGTCAACTTCGTCCACTTCGTCAAGTTCATCCACTTCGTCAACTTCGTCAACTTCCTCCACTTCCTTCACTTCGTCCACTTTGTCCACTTCGTCCACTTCGTCCACTTCGTCAAATTCGTCAATTTCGTCTACTTCCTCCACTTCCTCCACTTCGTCCACTTCGTCAAACTCGTCAACTTCCTCCACTTCCTTCACTTCGTCTACTTCGTCCATTTCGTCAACTTTGTCCACTTCGTCCACTTCGTTTACGTCGTCCACTTGCTCAACTTCGTCCACTTCGTCAACTTCGTCAACTTCGTCCACTTCGTCCACTTCGTCAACTTCGTCCACTTCGTCCACTTCGTCCACCTCATCGTCTTGGTCCACTTCGTCCACTTCGCCAACTTCGTCCACGTCGTCCACTTCGTCCACTTCGTCCACTTCCTCAACTTCGTCCAGTTCCTCAACTTCGTCCACTTAGTCCACTTCCTGAACATCCTACACTTCCTCCACTTCGTCAACTTCGTGCACTTCCTCCACTTCGCCACTTTGTCCACTTCGTCAACTTCGTCCACTTTGTCCACTTCGTCCAGTTCCTCTACTTCCACCACTTCCTCCACTTTGTCAACTTCGTCCACTTCGTCAAGTTCGTCCACTTTATCAACTTCGTCCACTTCGTCGACTTCATCAACTTCGTCCAGTTCCTTCACTTCGTCCACTTCCTCCACTTCATCAACTTCGTCCACTTCGTCTACTTCGTCCACTTTGTCCACTTCGTCCACTTTGTCCACTTCGTCCACTTCCTCCACTTTGTCCACTTCCTTCACTTCGTCCACTTGGTCCACTTCCTCCACTTCCTCCACTTCATCAAATTCGTCAAATTCATCAACTTCGTCCACTTCGTCCACTCCCTCCACTTCGTCAACTTCGTCCACTTAGTACGCTTCCTCCACTTCCTCCACTTGCTCCTCTTCCGTCACTTCCTTCACTTCATCCACTTCGTCCACTTCGTCAACTTCGTCCACTTCGTCCTCTTCGTCCACTTCGTCCTCTTCGTCCACTTCGTCAAGTGTGTCAATTTCGTCCACTTCGTCCACTTCCTAAACTACGTCAACTTCGTCCACTTCCTGCACTTTGTCCACTTCGTCAACTACTTCCACTTCCTCCACTTCGTCAACTTCGTCGTTCACTTTGTCCACTTCTTCCACATCCTCCACTTCCTCTAGTTCCTCCACTTCCTCTAGTTCCTCCACTTCGTCCACTTCGTCCACTTCGTCCACTTCGTCAACTTCGTCCACTTAGTCCACTTCCTCCTGTTCCTCCGGTTCCTCCACTTCGTCCACTTAGTCCACTTCGTCCACTTCCTCCACTTCGCCAAATTCGTTCACTTCGTCCACTTCCTCCACTTCCTCCACTTCCACCACTACCTCCACTTTGTTCACTTCGTCCACTTCGTCAACTTCGTCCACTTCATCAACTTCGTCAACTTCGTGCACTTCGTCCACTTCCTCCACTTTGTCCACTTTGTCGACTTCGTCAACTTCGTCAACTTCGTCCACTTCGTCCACTTCCTCCACTTTGTCAACTTCGTCAACTTCGTCCACTTCATCAACTTCGTCCACTTCGTCCACTTCGTCCACTTCGTCAACTTCGTCCACTTGCTCCACTTCGTCCACTTCCTCCACTTCGTCAACTTCGCCCACTTCGTCAACTTCGTCCACTTCGTCAACTTCGTCCACTTCCTCCACTTCTTCCACTTCCTGCACTTCGTCCACTTGGTCCACTTCATCCACTTCGTCCACTTCGTCCACTTCGTCAAATTCGTCCACTTCCACCAGTTCCTCCACTTCGTCCACTTCGTCCACTTCGTCAACTTCGTCCACTTAGTCCACTTCCTGCCCTTCCTCCACTTCCTCCACTTCCTTCACTTCCTACGCTTCGTCCATTTCGTCAACTTTGTCAACTTCGTCCACTTCGTCCACTTCGTCCACTTCGTTTACTTCGTCCACCTGCTCAACTCCGTCCACTTCGTCCACTTCGTCCACTTCGTCCACTTCGTCAACTTCGTCCACTTCGTCAACTTCGTCCACCTCGTCGTCTTGGTCCACTTCGTCCACTTTGTTCACTTCCTCAACTTCGTCCACTTCATCAACTTCGTCCACTTAGTCCACTTCCTCCACTTCCTCCACTTCCTACACTTCCTCCACTTCGTCAACTTCGTGCACTTCGTCCACTTCCTCCACTTTGTCCACTTTTTCCACTTCGTCAACTTCGTCCACTTCGTCCACTTTGTCCACTTCATCAACTACGTCAACTTCGTCCACTTCCTCCACTTTGTCCACTTCCTCCACTTCGTCAACTTCTTCCACTTCGTCAACTTCGTCCACATCGTCAACTTCGTCGTTCACTTCGTCCACTTCGTCCACATCCTCCACTCCTCCACTTCCTCCTCTTCCTCCACATCCTCCACTTCCTCCACTTCGTCCATATCGTCATCTTCGTCCACTTAGTCCACTTCCTCCTCTTCATCCACTTCCTCCACTTCGTCCACTTAGTCCACTTCCTCCACTTCGCCAAATTCGTCCACTTCGTCCACTTCGTCCACTTTGTCCACTTCGTCCACTTCCTCCACTTCCACCACTTCCCCTACTTTGTCAACTTCGTCAACTTCGTCCACGTCATCAACTTCGTCCACTTCGTCCACTTCGTCCACTTTGTCCACTTCCTCCACTTCGTCAACTTCCTCCACTTCCTTCACTTCGTCCACTTCATCCACTTCGTCAAGTTCGTCCACTTCCTCCACTTCGTCCACTTCCTCCACTTCCTCCACTTCCTCGACCTCCTCCACTTCCTCCACTTCATCAAAGTCGTCAACTTCGGCCACTTCCTCCACTTCGTCCACTTCCTCCACTTCGGCCACTTCCTCCACTTCATCAAAGTCGTCAAATCCGTCCACTTAGTCCACTTCCTCCCCTTCCTCCACTTCCTCCACTTCCTTCACTTCCTCCACTTGTCAACTTTGTCAACTTTCGTCAACTTTGTCAACTTCGTCCACTTCGTTTCCTTCGTCCACTTGCTCAAATTCGTCCACTTCGTCAACTTCGTCAACTTCGTCCACTTCGTCAACTTCGTCCACTTCGTCAACTTGGTCAACTTCGTCCGCTTCGTCAACTTTGTCCACCTCGTCGTCTTGGTCCACTTCGTCATCTTTCTCCACTTCCTCCACATCCTCCAGTTCCTCCACTTCGTCCACTTCGTCCACTTCCTTCCCTTCGTCCAGTTCCTCCACTTCGTCCACTTCGTCCACTTCGTCCACTTCGTCCACTTCCTTCCCTTAGTCCACTTCCTCCACTTCCTCCACTTGCTTCACTTCCTTCACTTCGTCCACTTCATCAACTTCGTCCACTTTCTCCACTTCCTCCACCTCCTGCACTACGTCCACTTCCTCCACCTCCTGCACTACGTCCACTTCGTCCACTTCCTCCACTTCGTCAACTTCGTCCACTTCGTCAACTTCGTCCACCTCGTCGTCTTGGTCGACTTCGTCCACTTCGTCAACTTCGTGCACTTCGTCCTCTTCTTCCATTTCGTCAACTTCGTCA
>NW_028274479.1:0-43843 GCF_029865625.1 Vigna umbellata | reverse complement strand
ATCATCCACTTGGATGGGACTAGATGGCGAGGAGAATACTTTGGAAGCAGCTCTTGATGAAGACGGCAGTGCTGCAGCCTAGATTAGCTAGTCTTATTTCATAATTCTTAATGTTTGGAATAACTCGTGTGTATTTTAAGTTTTAAATTCTCTGTGATTTTCATGGAGAAATTCTAAATACTCTTGTTGTCAATTCCGCACTATTCTAAGGATGACTGTAATCCTTAAATTACTCTTGACTGCTTTCTTATATTATGTATGATGACTCTTTATTATATATGCATGATGTATATTTTTGGGACGTTACAGTTAGTATTATAATATATTTTTTAATGAAGTCTGGTATTAGTTGAAAACAAACTCAACCACCAAAATACTTTCCTTTACCATAGAAATAATCCTAAAATTCTCTTGATCATTAACTTTCAGGTTAACTTTTTCTGTGATGTATTTGAAGACTAGTTATCGCAACTCATTAATGTCTTTGGACTATTGAGGTTAGGCCAGGAAAGAAAATGGCCTTGTCGTTGTTTATAATGTAATCCACCAAACATTTTACCTAGAACCAAATTCAGCATTATAATTTAAAATAGGCTTAATTACCTACTTAGTCCCCATGTTCGGAGGTAATTTGCTGTTTAGTACCCGATTTTAAAAATGTAGGCATTTGATACCTATGTTTTGAAATTTGTATCAATTGAATCCTACCCACTTAACGCCGTTATAAATCTAACGTTTTTCTGACATCAACTTTGAATTGTGGACGAGCGGTAGTGGACGAGCGTCCGAGCATCGTTGGACGAGCGTCCTCTTCTGTTGGACGAGCGTCCTCCTCTGTTTGGACGAGCGTCCTCCACTGTTGGACGAGCGTCCTCCACTGTTGGATGAGCGTCCTCCTCTGTTTGGACGAGCGTCCTCCTCTGTTTGGACGAGCGTCCTCCACTGTTGGACGAGCGTCCTCCACTGTTGGACGAGCGTCCTCCTCTATTTGGACGAGCGTCCTCCACTGTTGGACGAGCGTCCTCCACTGTTGGACGAGCGTCCTCCTCTATTTGGACGAGCGTCCTCCACTGTTGGACGAGCGTCCTCCACTGTTGGACGAGCGTCCTCCTCTGTTTGGACGAGCGTCCTCCAGTGTTGGACGAGCGTCCTCCTCTGTTTGGACGATCGTCCACAACCGCTCGTCCACAATTCAAAGTTAATGTCAGAAAAACGCTAACGGCGTTAAGTGGGTAGGATTCAATTGATACAAATTTCAAAACATAGGTATCAAATGCCTACATTTTTAAAACCGGGTACTAAACAGCAAATTACCTCCGAACATGGGGACTAAGTAGGTAATTAAGCCTTTAAAATATGTTGGTTATTGATTGCATCAACAATGTTATAGTTATTGAAGTAATATAAAATCTTTGTTTTGTAATTATTCTTTCAATAAATTTGTAAAACAAAATATAACTTTCAATCCTTAAATCAGAATGTACGAAAATAATTTTTTTAATATTAAAAATATGTAAATATATTGGAATTTGATTTAAAACTATTTTAACTTCATTTTAATCATCACTTTTTTTATTTTAAAAGTTCACATTTTAAACCAAAAGGCTGAATACAGCCACAAATCCTTTTCCTATGATCTTCTATTTTCTTTTCTTTTACCAATATTAAAATGAATCTTTCCTTTTCCTATGATCTTCTATTTTCTTTTCTTTTACCAATATTAAAATGAATCTTTCCATGTAGGCCGAAACGGTTCAGTGCAGCTAATATTTTTTTTTTAATAGATTCGAAAGTCCTTGTATTTACGGGTTCATTTTAATTAAATCTTTTAATTTTAGAAATGATCAATTGAATCCCTAATTTAACATAATTAAATAATAATACCTTTTCTTTTACGTTAATTTTTTAAACAGGAGACATGCTCACGTATCATTTTATTTGCAGGTGGCAGAGTCTGACCTGAATACATCGACCTCTATGAAGGATATATGAAGGATGTATGAAGGGTGAGGATGACGGGTGAGTTACCGCCCTTTCTATATCACTCACTCTTGCTTCTGTATCTGATTTTCTCCGACAACCAAATCTATGGCTTCCGATTCTTCTCCGAATTTCAACAACGGTTCGTGCCGCTCCTCTCTCTGTCTCTTCTTTCGGTTTTCATTTTCCGAATTTTCTGATTTGTTAATTTATTCAAACCTCCTTTCTGATAGGTCCTTCTTCCCCCGACGACTCCCTTTCCAGCCCCATCAGCAACACCTTCTCTTCTCCGGGAAGTAGGCGCCGCCGCCGCCGCCGCCGCTCCTCCACTCCCTCCGCATTCGCCACTCCGTCGGAGCGCTGATCTCGATTCGCCTCCTCCGAAGCCACCCCAACCGCGCCGCGCTCCCGCTAAGGCGTCGGCGGAGGTGGGCGCGTTCCCGTCACACCTACATCCACAACATATGACGCGGCGGCCTCGTCTGACGGCGGCGATGGCTACGACATGGACGACGCCAGGCCCACCTTTGTGTGGGGCACTAACATAAGGGTGGAAGACGTGAACGATGCTATTCACAGGTTTTTGAGGGACTTTAGGGAAGTGTCTTCGTCGCAGGGCGAGGATGACAGGTTGAACTTGCACACCGAAGGGAAGTATGAGAAATTAGGGATGACGGGTTTAACCGCCTATGCCCTCTACATCAACCTCCTCAACCGCCACGCCTTCTCCTTCTCGTCCAGGAATGGATATATGAAGGATGTACTGAAAGAACAAACCTTGTCCCAGGAAGCTTCAGGATCAAACAATTTGGCAAATTTTGAAGGCGAGAAGTGACCATCTTATTTTTAAACCTATTTTTATTGTGGGAATTTTAATTTCTTTTTTTGTGTGCTCTGTCTCAGTATATTAAAAAGAAAGAAAATGGTCAGTGTTTCCGTGCTAAAAGAAAAAAGAAAGAGAAATTGAAAGATAAGCCCGGGATTGCGGTGACAAATCCATTTTGCACACCTCATTGGAAGAAATACCGAACATCTACGCATGCCCTTATAATAGTATGCTGAAGTGATGTGATGTCTCTGTGTTGTGTGTTCTGTGTTTAAGACATAAATGTTTTTTTTTTTGTTTTTTCTATTGGTTTACATCTTGAGATGGATTCATCCATCACCTTCGATTGTGTTGTGCTGTGTGTTGTGTATGTGACTCTTGATTCTGTCCACCACAGTCCAAAGAAAAAGTAGCTTTCAACCCTGTACTGGAATGGTGTATATTTTATTCTGGTTTTAAATCTTGTACACAAAATTAATGTAGTTTAATTGTCATTAAAAAATGTTTAAATTTTTTAACGGTTTGTACATGTGTACATTTACTTTTCGTATTTCCACGTCCAAGAACTAGATCTCTTCAGCAGCCAACAGACACAGAATTTACAAGACCGGTTTTTGCTCCTTATCTTAAGCTTCTGTAAAAGTTTTATCTCGCCTTCACACAACATTGCCACCTACCATTTGCTGTAGTTTTTTTGGTTTTTCAAATCTTGGGGTTGTTGAAAGTTTTGAACTTTCTTGATTCAATTGCAAGTATGGTCTTGAATGCATACTTCTAAGAAAAGGGTACCTTTCAACTTTTTGAACGCTTCTTCTTCGTCATGTATGTATCTATGTACTTGATGAGCATGTGCTGCCTCGTGTCATTGGATGTGTGAATTTTCTTAACTCATTTCACAGAGGTCATGCATTATTCTGGCTCCTGCTGCTGCTTCTCTCTGCATCCAAGACCTGGTGTCGGTTTAGACTTAGAATTCCTGATTCCGGATTGTTGAAGTAAGTAAACTTATTACCAGTGTTTGGTTAATGGGAGATTTATTATTCAGTATTCTCTTGAGATTTATTAGTGTTTGGTTTTTCTTCCTTAATTTGAATTTTCCTGAAGAAATTATGGTTATTGTATTCTGCTTATATTAAAGAAAATTTTAATTTTATTACAGCTGTAATATATGTATGTGTGTATGTATATGTATGTATGCGTGCGTGATTTATTTATTTACTGATAGTTATTATGTTTTTTCAGTGTTTAATTGTCTTTTTCTGCTGTGAATCTGACAAGTTTTAAGGACATGTTTGGATGTGTACAAGGTAGATTGGTATTCAATTGCTAAATGTTCAGTGTAATGTTTCTGCTCTTGGCTTTCTGGAGTTTTCGTGGAATTCTATCACACATTCCAGATTCTTGTTTAAATAGGTCTATTGTTCCGTAGATCTGAATCATACCAGTGAGAAGAAATTTTCAGTGAAATTGGGTGTTGGGATTTTGGATTTAACTGACGAGGAGGCTAATTCACGTGTTTGTTACGGTATAGGTGTGAGGTGGAGACCCCTTCAATCCTCTGGCATTTGCATGTTCCGAATTTGAGAAGCTTAATAGGATTTTGCTGAAGAAATTTAGGATCTGCATTAATTTGAATGGGGCATTCTGCAGCCGTATGGGACTATAGAGCAGCAACTGAAATTACAAAGGACTGGAATGGAATTGATCAAGTTCTGCTTCGGACCCCAAGGGGTTCTTCGGCACGGGTGAGAAATTGTTCATTGCAAAACTGGTGTCGGTTTTAACATTTGGTAAAGTTATGATTTTAAAATTTACTATGACATCCAATGCGAATTCTTGATGTGGATAACTTGGTCTGTAAAGATATTTGTAGTTTGAGTAATTTAATTACTACGATTACTTAGATTAACTGTTTTTTTCTCGAAATTAGGTAAGCTTACATGGGGCGCAGGTCACTTCATGGCGGAATGAGCACGGGGAAGAACTTCTATTCACAAGCAGCAAGGTATGTCTTTCAATTTTGATTGAAAATCAATTTGTACATTTTAAATTATATGAATTTTGTTAGTTGTCAGCGCTGATAAGGAAAACATGTCAATATTTCATAATCTTGCTTTCTGAACATTTTCATTTTAGGATAATCTGCATTATATTGCAACTGGCATGTGAAGGGCATTGGCCCAAATAATCAATAAATTTAAGAAGAGTTTGGATTTTGATGAATCATAGTATTCTATGCTGTCCATCAATCACATCGATGCAAGAGAAAAACAGGGAAGAATGGTGCATTGTAGTGCTTTTGTCCTTTGGAACCACTGGGGTTGAATACTGGTATAATGAAAAACTTTGACGGCAAAACCAACTTCTTAACTGATGCTTTTGTAGGAACACAGAACTTTAATCAATTATACTTTTTAAAGAGGCAAGTAGTAATAACTAACTGTTTTGTTTCCTTTTCCATTATCTGTAGGCAATTTTCAAGGCTCCCAAAGCAATTCGAGGAGGAATTCCCATGTGTTTTCCACAGGCAAGCTTATTCCTTTTTACGTTCATTTTATATAACTTGTAACATGCATACTTACATATCTTGAGCTGAATTTGTTTCACAGTTTGGAAACTGTGGATCGCTGGAGCAGCATGGTTTTGCAAGAAATAGAATGTGGGCAATTGATGAAAACCCTCCTCCTCTTCCTGGGAATGACTCCAGTGGGAAATCCTTCATTGACCTGGTGCTAAAATCATCTGAAGAAGATATGAAGTGCTGGCCACACAGGTATGAATAGCATGATGTGACAGTATAACAGGGATATCCACTCTCCATGTGTTTGATAATTTGAATCTGGCATATATGCACTCGATATTACTTTTTCCTGTGTTTGGCAGTAAATTTCAAGCAGTAGTAATCTAACGATTGTTTAATAATTGTACCAGTTTTGAATTCCGTCTTCGGGTGTCTCTTGCAGCAGATGGGGACCTGACTTTGATATCTAGAGTCAGGAATATAAATGGCAAGCCATTTAGTTTCTCATTCGCGGATCACACATACTTATTGGTTTCTGACATTAGGTATGGATAATTCTTTGTTGTACTTGGTCTGCATTCCCTTTTCTGAGTGTGTGGGATGATGTCCAACCATCATTTTTCTTTTCCATAGTAAATTGATTGCTGAACACTTGATCGGAGTTTTATTAGCACTAATGGTACTTCCTTGTTCAATATTTATAGTAGACAAATATATTTGGTTTTTGTTCTGAAACGTGTAGTTTCTGCATTTGCTGAATGCTTTAAATTGTGGGATTTTAACATTCAAGCAGATCTTAGAGGACTGTTTCTCTTCTTTAGAAACTAATAACAACTTACACTCTAATCATTTGAAACTAGCATGGATACTCTATATATTAGGTGGATTCTTCTCCGAATACTGGAATTATGAGTTTTATTCATGTCAGTTATCGGGAAATATGTAAACAAGTGATCAGTCGTAATGAAAGTACAAAGTTCTTACACAGCCTATAGAATTTGTAAGCATTTGAAGCAAACTACTGTTTGCAATGCTTGTTACCTATATAGATTCTTGTTTACATATTTTTACTTGAACTACCTCTCTTTTGATTGTTTTAGAACAGGAAATTTTATTTTAAGATTGACAATCATTATTAACGTCACATTAACAATTTTTATAGTGAGATAAGGATTGAAGGTCTGGAGACCCTGGACTACCTAGACAACCTTTTCAAAAAAGAACGATTTACTGAACAAGGAGATGCAATAACATTTGAATCTGAGGTAAACCCTTCTAGGTTATATTGATGTTAACAAAATGTAGACATTTATAGTTCCATGCTGCAATTTAAGCTATTACTTCAGGTTGAGATAAATAGAGCACTATATTCCTGGCCTATGCTGCAGTTTTGTCAATCACACACAGTATCCACTACTAAAGTCTTTTGGTTTTGACACAATGAAGGCTAATGAAGATGTTTTTAATATCCATACTTCCTTCATGGCAGGCGGATCGAGTTTATCTTAGCTCTCCAAACATAATTGCAGTGCTAGATCATGAGAAGAAGCGAACATTTGTTATAAGGAAGGAAGGTCTCCCTGATGTTGGTAAGCTCTAAGTAGCAAATTTTTTCCACAAACAAAATACAAACGTAGATAAGGTTTCGAGTTGTAGAAAATATAAAATCAGTCCTTTTCATCTTAACTTTTATGGTGTGTTCAGCTGTGTGGAATCCATGGGAAAAGAAATCAAAATCCATGGTAGATTTTGGTGATGAAGAGTACAAACAGATGCTTTGTGTTGACGGGGCGGTGATAGAGAAACCGGTGAGCTTGAAGCCGGGAGAGGAATGGACCGGTCGGCTGCAGCTATCAGTTGTGCCATCAAGTTTTTGCAGTGACCGTCTTGGTCTTGACAAAAGTGGTCTTTGAGGAATTGTACAAAATGGGTCTGAGTTAATGCTGCTACTACATCCAGCAATGTAGCAGCATCTAGTTGTAGAAATAGTGCTGTTCAGTAGGAGTGTCAGGTTTTATGTTGTTATGATCTTAGGCTAGGAATAGTGCTTTATAGAGGCCTATGTTTTTTGTGAGAATGGCTTTCAAGTGTTACCAGGTCATTAGTCAGTTGGTTCCTTCCGTTCTGCTATGGATGCTCCTTCTTTAAGCATTAGATTTGTTGAGTTGGTGCCGAGTTTATTCTCTCCATGGATTTGATGATATGTTCCACGGCATGGATAATTTAGCTTTGGTGTTCCAATTTGCTTATATTGGATGGTTACGGCTATGATCTGCCTCTCATGACAGAGATAAAACGAGTGATTAGTGGACAATGTGATTGTAAGACCCTATAAAATTAGCAATGATAATTCTTTGTTAAACCAGATTTATGAAGTATAATCAAATGCTTATCCTATTAAATCCCATTTCAAATCTGCTGAAATATATACTGTTATGGTGTGCACTAATACAGTGCCACATCGCGCTCTGAAGCACGCACCACTGCACACATTCAGTGCATTAAAAACGCACCAATCTGTGCATGCACACACGCCAAGTGTCACGGGAGAGAATTCCAAATCAGAGTTTGATGTGCAGGTGGCAGACTGGGAGACGCTCTCCTGTTTGACGTGGAATCCACCCAAAATTCTGAGTTTTGAGAAACTCTCTCACTCATACGCACACTTCGTCTTCCTCAGAAAACCACACCTTTCATCTTCTCCAAACTTCTCTCTACGAACCTTCATCTTCCTTCTACCATTACTCACTTCATTCAACTCCAATCAGTTTTCTGAAACCATAGAAACGTTCACGGGGCAGTAAGCTTCGAATTGATCCGAACCTCTTTAGATCCTGTAACTGGTAAGTTCCAAACCATAATCTAATTCTAGAAGTTCTAGGAACACTGTTTCAGTTGCATGCAAAGAATAAAATCTGAGTTTCTGAGTCTCTTTGGTTAAATCTAGTTGAGGAGCGTAAGAAAGAGCTGATTGGGTAGAAATTCATAGTTGGACAGAATCAAGTTACACTGTTAAAAGTTTACTGCTAGACCAGGTAAGGGAAGCTTATATGTTTAATTTATACTGTTTGATTTATGATCTGAGATTCATATAAGAAAAACATGATGTTTGAGTATTTAGAACGTTTACTGATATCTGATATGTATTCTGGTTTGGATGTATCTGTCATGAACTGATACGGCTTATATGAATTTTATTTGATGATGAATTTGATTTAAATGCATGATTGAGTTGATTATGGATAAATGGAGAATGGTTATTGTGTGGTTGGAATGATTTAAATGTTGAAATTTGCATGATGATGGTGTCTGAAGGGAATTAAATCTGGAAATGAAAGTATAAAGTTGAAAAATGGAAATCTAGAAAAATTTCTACTAAGTGTGAAAACTCTGAATTTCTGATCATTCTCTGTTGCTAAATGACGCTCGTCACTGTACGGTCTTAGACCGTTCGGTTTTTGGTTAACATGACTTAGATTGGAATTCATTCATTTGGAATGAATTCTGCTCGAGAACGAGCGTCCCCCAATTGAGTGAATGAGCGTTCGTTTCTGCTCAGTATAGATAAATATTTAAAACTTTATAAATAAGTGACGTTCGGCCTTAAGTCGAGCGTACGTTCTCATTGACGTTCGGCCTCATGTTGAGCGTTCGTCCTTATTGTCGTTCGTCCTTATTGTCGTTCGACCTTATATTGTACGTTCGTTCTACAGAGTGTTCGGTCTTATACTGAAGTGCTCGTTCTAAGTTGAGCTCGGTTTATACCAAGCGTTCGTTCTGATTGTGCTCGGTCATTGACCCAGCGTTCGTTCAAGGAGGGTTCGGTTACTTTTTATATAACTGAACGCTCGTCCTTACCATTGAATTCTGAGCGAACGTAATTGACGTTCGTCCAAATTGTTAATGAACGTTCGTTCTTTGACTGGCAGTGTTGTTTTTTTTTGAAATCAATTATATTGATTGTTTATCTAAACATTTTCTTAGGGTTTTATCCTTTGGATTCTACCTGAATTCTTTACCTTCAAAATATTTCTAAGTATCATCCATATCTTTTAAAGATCAGTATTTTCAAATTATGAAGTGTTGAAACGTGTTAAGTGAATAAATGGTTCGTTTCTTTTGTTCAGAAATGAGGATGTAGGAGTACTGTAACATGTTAAGTCCTGTTGATTAAGTGATGAACGTTAATGAATTTAAGAGAGTGGAACACAGAATGAAAATGTGAATATGAGAACTGTTTAATATGGGCGAATGATACTGTGAACGAATTATTGGAAATGGATTTTAACGAGCGTTCCAAGGAGGAACGTCTCAGATATGATTGATTATTGAAGTTTTGTAAAGTATGACTGTGGGCATGCTAATGCTGGCTGGTCCATCCTGATATTCCGTGATACTCATCTTCACGTAGAAGGGAGTACTCATGTGTGGGAATGGCAGGAGGCTCTATTCCTTAGGGTACTTTGGATAGGTTAACCTCGAGTGGCAGCTGTCGAGTGCAATACAGTTACCACACCACTCGGGTGCAAGGACGCCTGTAGCTACACGGTTCATACAGTCCGGACGGTCTGTCTTTTATATACGTATCTATATGATTGTTTGATAGCTTACATGTTGTTTGAAGTGGATATGTAAATGTATGTGATTATTGTATAAATTAAATATTATAAGCTTACCCTTGCATTTCCATTGTGTTGTCTACTGTCCATGTATCCGTCTTGTCAAATGCAATGATCATCCGTTGTGGATGTGAGCAGATGGTGGTGCATCCCTTGAGCAAATACTGGAAGAAGAAAATTTGGAGGATGTCAACCTTGTGGACGTTGAAGTAAAATCGGAGCAGTAGGGATTAGTTCTGTAGTAGCAGCATTAGTTAATTTTTCTGTGCTGTATTTGGCAGTCTGTATATAATTCTGCAGATTTGTTCCTGTAGATCTGTTTTGTATTTTGCTGAAATTCTGAACACTGTAAACTCCTGTAATTTACTGTACTGTACTGTTTATTTATATTACGTGCTGTTTTCTTTTGGGCAGCTGTTATTTATGAAAAGACTGTTTACTGTTACTGTTAATTGTGATAAAATTCTGAATTACAGTGATTACTGTATTTTGGGATGTTACATTAGTGGTATCAGAGCAGTTTTGTTCTATTAAACACTGTAGGGTTATGAGTGCACTGTGTTTTTGCTGTGTGCTTATTGCATGTTTAATGAGTTATTGTTTTAACTCTTGGACATAACTAATGCTCGTTTGTTTTTCTCTGCATCCAGAGAACAAATGGCACCTAGACTTCCTCCTCCTCCTCAACCGAATGAGTCCGAACGTCCAGCAACACTAGATTGTTGGAAACCGTGGTGAGAGACTGCATCAACAGAATACCACGTTACTGGAGCAAAACGCCACCCTGATGCAGCAAAACCAAGCTGCTATGCAAGGTTTGGAGGCCTCGCGTGTCAATTCTGAAAACACGCAAAGGCAGTTGATGGAAATCTGGCTGCAACTAGAGGTGCGCCTGGAGCATCTTCTTCAAACGCTGCTCAACCAAATGCTGAATGGAGTTTGGAAAGTTTCCTTCAGCATCACCCTGCCAAGTTCAGTGGCAAATGTCTTCCTGATGAGGCAGATCATTGGCTGAGGGACATTGAGAAGATTTATAATGCAAAGAGGTGTCCTGACGACAACAGATTGGCGTTTACTGAGTACTTGTTGACTGGTGAGGCCAACCACTGGTGGACGAGTGTGAGGGCTATCCTGGCCGACACTCATGCTCCTATCACCTGGGAGGTTTTTAGAAACAAATTTTATGAAGAATATTTCCCAGACAGCGTTCGCTATGCCAAGGAAGTAGAATTTCTTCAGCTGGTGCAAGGGGGAAAATCTGTATCCGAGTACACAAATTCTTTCAAACAGTTGTTGAGGTTTAATACGATGGCCACTAGTGAAGAGTGGCAGTGTAGGAAATTTGAGAATGGATTAAGAAGCGACCTGAAGGTGTTGATATCAAGTTTATGCATTCGGTCATTTCCTGCAATGGTGGAAAGAGCCAAAGTATTGGAGAAGAATATGGCAGAAGTGGAACGACAAAAGAAGCAGACACAGGTGACTAGAGGGTCGATTGTATCCAGGGGTACTGCCAACACGAGAAGTACTCCTTACGCTCGCCCAGGTCAGTCAAATGCAAGTGGATCACGAGCATTAATCACTGCCGGACAGCCAGGAAACGTCACTTGTTTCCAGTGTGGAGGGCCACACTATCGTTCATCTTGCCCTCAACTCACGGGAGGAAAATTCTGCACGAAATGTAGAAGAAGTGGGCACTTGGAGAATGAGTGCAACATGGGTGGACGAGCTGTGTTGAGGCCACCAATGCTGGCAGAAATCAGGCTAGAGGAGGACGAGCCCAAGCAGCTGGACGCGTATATGCGATTACTGGTGCAGAGGCAGCCAATTCAGGTACACTCATCATCAGTACCTGCCTTGTGTTTGGTACCTCTTGTTGTGTGCTGTTTGATTCGGGGGCAACACACTCCTTCATATCGAAGGCGTGCGTTGATAAGTTGGGAATAGCTGTGAGCGAGATGAATTTTGATTTGGTGGTGTCAACACCGGCTGCGGGGAAGTTAGGACGTCTACCATGTGTGTTAGATGCCCTATTGAGGTAGAAGGACGTAGGTACAAGGTGAATCTTATCTGTTTGCCTCTCAAAGATTTAGAAATAATTTTGGGAATGGATTGGCTCAATACCAATCGCATTCTCATAGATTGTGGCAAGAAGGAGTTAGTATTTCTGAAGAAGATGAGGAATGCTTGGGAGTGACACTCGGTCAGTTAAAGGAAGACATTATGGAAGGCGCGGCTTGTTTTCTCATCATGACACATGAGGACCAAGAGCTGGGAAATTTGAAACAAAAACGAACGTCTGTTGTGGAGGAGTTTCTGGACGTTTTTCCAGATGAGATACCAGGGTTGCCTCCTGTTAGAGAAGTTGAATTCACCATAGACTTGGTGACCACGGCAGCCCCTATATCAGTCCAACCATACCGTATGGCGCCTGCAGAGTTGGTTGAACTCAAGAAGCAAATTGAAGAACTCATGGAGAAGCAGTTTATCAGACCGAGTGTGTCACCATGGGGAGCGCCTGTGCTCTTGGTGAAAAAGAAGGATGGTAGCTCTCGTCTGTGTATAGATTATAGACAATTGAACAAGCTGACCATCAAGAACAAGTACCCCTTGCCAAGGATTGATGATTTGTTGGATCAACTGCATGGGGCAACAGTGTTTTCTAAGATTGATTTGCGTTCAGGATATCACCAGATCAGGGTGAAGGAGGACGACATCCAGAAGACAGCGTTCCGATCACGTTATGGGCATTATGAGTACGTGGTAATGCCATTTGGAGTGACGAACGCTCCAGCCATCTTCATGGATTACATGAACCGGATATTCAGACCCTATTTGGATAAATTTGTAGTTGTGTTCATAGATGATATTCTCATCTACTCCAAAACCAATGCCGAACATGAAGAACACTTGAGAACAGTACTAACCGTGTTGAGGGAGAAAGAGTTGTACGCAAAGCTGTCCAAGTGTGAATTTTGGTTAAAGGAGGTGCAGTTTTTGGGGCATGTGATATCGTCTGAAGGTATTTCAGTGGATCCCTCTAAAGTGAGAGCAGTGCTAGATTGGAAGAGCCCGCGTTCAGTCACGGAAGTGAGGAGTTTTGTGGGACTGGCAGGTTATTACAGACGTTTCATAGAGGGGTTTGCCAAGATAGTGGCTCCTCTTACTAGATTGACTAGAAAGGACCAACCATTCGCTTGGACTGATCTATGTGAGGAACGTTTCCAGGAGCTGAAGGTGAAACTAACGAGCGCGCCAGTTTTGATTATTCCAGACACGTCCAAGCCATATGAAGTGTACTGTGACGCTTCTCACCAGGGTCTGGGCTGTGTGCTCATGCAGGAGAGACGTCCAGTAGCGTACGCGTCTCGCCAATTAAAGATTCATGAGCAAAATTACCCCACACACGACCTAGAGTTGGCAGCGGTCGTGTTTGCATTGAAGATTTGGAGGCACTACCTATACGGATCCACGTTCCAAGTCTTCAGTGATCACAAGAGCCTCAAATATTTATTTGATCAGAAGGAGTTGAACATGAGGCAGAGGCGTTGGCTAGAATTTTTGAAAGACTATGAGTTTGAGCTGCTCTATCATCCTGGGAAGGCAAATGTGGTGGCAGACGCTCTAAGCAGGAAGGCGATACATGTCTCATTGATGATGGTGAAGGAGCTGGATTTGGTGGAGAGCTTCAGAGATCTAAGGTTGCAGTTCGAATTAGAACCGAACAGCATCAAGTGCTGCAACCTTAGAATATCAAGCAATGTGTTTGATCGTATATGGATGAAGCAACGTGAGGATGAGGAGCTGGGGAAGATCTTTGGCGCACTCGGTACAGAAAAAGCCAAAGAGTTTAATGCTGGAACGGATGGTATGTTACGTTACATGGGCAGAACGTGCATTCCTAATGATGGTGAACTGAAACGGATTATATTGGAGGAAGCACACCATAGTCGTCTTAGCATACACCCCGGTATGACTAAGATGTATCAAGATCTTAGGAAATCGTTTTGGTGGCCTGGAATGAAAAGTGATATAGCACGTTTTGTAGCTTCCTGCCTGACATGTCAACGTGCTAAGGCCGAACACCAACGACCAGGTGGTTTGCTTCAGCCACTGGAAATTCCTGAATGGAAGTGGGATAGCATTTCCATGGACTTCGTGACTCATCTACCACGAACGGTTAGGAATCATGACTCAATATGGGTGATCGTGGATAGATTGACGAAGAGCGCACACTTCTTGGCCGTGAATCTGAAGATGTCAATGTCTAATTTGGCCAAATTGTATATAAATGAGATCGTTCGTCTGCATGGAGTGCCCTCAAGCATCATTTCTGACCGAGACACGAGATTCACATCTCGGTTTTGGCAATCCCTGCAAGGCGAGTTGGGGAGCAAATTGCAGATGAGTTCAGCATATCATCCGCAAACGGACGGCCAGTCCGAACGCACCATCCAGACGCTAGAAGATTTATTGAGGACGTGTGTCCTAGACCATTTGGGCGCATGGGATGAGATTTTGCCTCTGGTGGAGTTCACGTACAACAATAGTTTCCAGTCTAGCATTGGAATGGCACCGTTTGAAGCTCTCTATGGGAGGAAGTGCAGAACGCCACTTTGCTGGTTTCAAGAGGGAGAGAACGTGCTAACTGGACCTGAACTCATCCAGCAAACAACCGAGAAGGTTAAGTTGATTCAAGACAGGTTGAAAACGTCTTTGAGCAGACAGAAATCCTATGCTGATAGGAGGAGAAGACCACTGGAATTCGCTGCAGGTGATCATGTATTTCTGAGACTAAATCCAATCACTGGAGTAGGAAGAGTTGCGTCCAAAGAAGCTGTCTCCCAAGTTCATAGGGCCGTATCAAATATTGAAGAAGGTTGGACCAGTAGCCTATGAACTCGCATTGCCTCCTCAACTATCAAATCTGCATCCAGTCTTCCATGTGTCTCAGCTTAGGAGGTATATAGCTAATCCTTCCCATGTCTTGGAACTGGAAAACATTCAACTGCATCCAGACCGAACGTTGGAGCTACAACCAATCCGCATTGAAGATGAACGCACCAAGCTGCATAAAGGAAAGGATATTCGTTTGGTGAAGGTAGTGTGGGATGCTAACACTGGAGATTCAACGTGGGAAGTGGAGAGTGCAATGAAGGATTTATATCCGCACTTATTTGCTTATAATTTCTGAATTTTCGAGGACGAAAATTTTTGTAGTTAGGGAGAATGTAAGACCCTATAAAATTAGCAATGATAATTCTTTGTTAAACCAGATTTATGAAGTATAATCAAATGCTTATCCTATTAAATCCCATTTCAAATCTGCTGAAATATATACTGTTATGGTGTGCACTAATACAGTGCCACATCGCGCTCTGAAACACGCACCACTGCACACATTCAGTGCATTAAAAACGCACCAATCTGTGCATGCACACACGCCAAGTGTCACGGGAGAGAATTCCAAATCAGAGTTTGATGTGCAGGTGGCAGACTGGGAGACGCTCTCCTGTTTGACGTGGAATCCACCCAAAATTCTGAGTTTTGAGAAACTCTCTCACTCATACGCACACTTCGTCTTCCTCAGAAAACCACACCTTTCATCTTCTCCAAACTTCTCTCTACGAACCTTCATCTTCCTTCTACCATTACTCACTTCATTCAACTCCAATCAGTTTTCTGAAACCATAGAAACGTTCACGGGGCAGTAAGCTTCGAATTGATCCGAACCTCTTTAGATCCTGTAACTGGTAAGTTCCAAACCATAATCTAATTCTAGAAGTTCTAGGAACACTGTTTCAGTTGCATGCAAAGAATAAAATCTGAGTTTCTGAGTCTCTTTGGTTAAATCTAGTTGAGGAGCGTAAGAAAGAGCTGATTGGGTAGAAATTCATAGTTGGACAGAATCAAGTTACACTGTTAAAAGTTTACTGCTAGACCAGGTAAGGGAAGCTTATATGTTTAATTTATACTGTTTGATTTATGATCTGAGATTCATATAAGAAAAACATGATGTTTGAGTATTTAGAACGTTTACTGATATCTGATATGTATTCTGGTTTGGATGTATCTGTCATGAACTGATACGGCTTATATGAATTTTATTTGATGATGAATTTGATTTAAATGCATGATTGAGTTGATTATGGATAAATGGAGAATGGTTATTGTGTGGTTGGAATGATTTAAATGTTGAAATTTGCATGATGATGGTGTCTGAAGGGAATTAAATCTGGAAATGAAAGTATAAAGTTGAAAAATGGAAATCTAGAAAAATTTCTACTAAGTGTGAAAACTCTGAATTTCTGATCATTCTCTGTTGCTAAATGACGCTCGTCACTGTACGGTCTTAGACCGTTCGGTTTTTGGTTAACATGACTTAGATTGGAATTCATTCATTTGGAATGAATTCTGCTCGAGAACGAGCGTCCCCCAATTGAGTGAATGAGCGTTCGTTTCTGCTCAGTATAGATAAATATTTAAAACTTTATAAATAAGTGACGTTCGGCCTTAAGTCGAGCGTACGTTCTCATTGACGTTCGGCCTCATGTTGAGCGTTCGTCCTTATTGTCGTTCGTCCTTATTGTCGTTCGACCTTATATTGTACGTTCGTTCTACAGAGTGTTCGGTCTTATACTGAAGTGCTCGTTCTAAGTTGAGCTCGGTTTATACCAAGCGTTCGTTCTGATTGTGCTCGGTCATTGACCCAGCGTTCGTTCAAGGAGGGTTCGGTTACTTTTTATATAACTGAACGCTCGTCCTTACCATTGAATTCTGAGCGAACGTAATTGACGTTCGTCCAAATTGTTAATGAACGTTCGTTCTTTGACTGGCAGTGTTGTTTTTTTTGAAATCAATTATATTGATTGTTTATCTAAACATTTTCTTAGGGGTTTTATCCTTTGGATTCTACCTGAATTCTTTACCTTCAAAATATTTCTAAGTATCATCCATATCTTTTAAAGATCAGTATTTTCAAATTATGAAGTGTTGAAACGTGTTAAGTGAATAAATGGTTCGTTTCTTTTGTTCAGAAATGAGGATGTAGGAGTACTGTAACATGTTAAGTCCTGTTGATTAAGTGATGAACGTTAATGAATTTAAGAGAGTGGAACACAGAATGAAAATGTGAATATGAGAACTGTTTAATATGGGCGAATGATACTGTGAACGAATTATTGGAAATGGATTTTAACGAGCGTTCCAAGGAGGAACGTCTCAGATATGATTGATTATTGAAGTTTTGTAAAGTATGACTGTGGGCATGCTAATGCTGGCATGGTCCATCCTGATATTCCGTGATACTCATCTTCACGTAGAAGGGAGTACTCATGTGTGGGAATGGCAGGAGGCTCTATTCCTTAGGGGTACTTTGGATAGAGTTAACCTCGAGTGGCAGCTGTCGAGTGCAATACAGTTACCACACCACTCGGGTGCAAGGACGCCTGTAGCTACACGGTTCATACAGTCCGGACGGTCTGTCTTTTATATACGTATCTATATGACTGTGGATTGATAAGCTTACATGTTGTTTGAAGTGGATTGATTGATAAATGTATGTGATTATTGTATAAATTAAATATTATAAGCTTACCCTTGCATTTTCCATTGTGTTGTCTACTGTCCATGTACCTCCGTCTTGTCAAATGCAATGATCATCCTGTTGTGGATGTGAGCAGATGGTGGTGCATCCCTTGAGCAAATACTGGAAGAAGAAAATTTGGAGGATGTCAACCTTGTGGACGTTGAAGTAAAATCGGAGCAGTAGGGATTAGTTCTGTAGTAGTAGCATTAGTTAATTTTTCTGTGCTGTATTTGGCAGTCTGTATATAATTCTGCAGATTTGTTCCTGTAGATCTGTTTTGTATTTTGCTGAAATTCTGAACACTGTAAACTCCGCTGTAATTTACTGTACTGTACTGTTATTTATATTACGTGCTGTTTTCTTTTGGGAGCAGCTGTTATTTATGAAAAGACTGTTTACTGTTACTGTTAATTGTGATAAAATTCTGAATTACAGTGATTACTGTATTTTGGGATGTTACAGTGATCATGCATCTTTTTTTGGCATTTTCCATTTTACAGTGATACGTGCATAATTCAATAACCTTCACATAAATTTTGTATACTATCACTGTTTTTATTTCATGGTTAGTTGGCTGAATTATGCTATAAATGGCTTTTAAAGTAATCTAGAAGTCAATATTTTTATTATAAATGATGTTTACAATTGAATGACATTGTCAAGAATTCTGATGTTGACTGTGATGTAATTGAATTCATGTCTGTATTCAATAAAGTGGGTCAAAAGTGGTGCGTCAAAAAGCAATAGCACTTCTCCTGCTTTGTACAAATGGGACCGATGGGCTGTGCATTAAAAGGTTGAAGTTGCTGAGATTCGAGACATTGCGGTTGGTTATTCAAACTATGAATCGGTATTTACTTTTTTCCAACTGAGCTTCATATGTTCATCTGCACTTATAATTATCTTAATTTTTTCATCATTTACCAGTGGTTTCTTTTAAGAGGTAAAATTTTTGTGTTCAATTATATTCTCGTTATATCACTCTCCAGTCATAATTCTCATAACTTCAAACTTATTTTTATAAATAGTTAGTATTATAATATATTTTTTAATGAAGTCTGGTATTAGTTGAAAACAAACTCAACCACCAAAATACTTTCCTTTACCATAGAAATAATCCTAAAATTCTCTTGATCATTAACTTTCAGGTTAACTTTTTCTGTGAAAATTTTTTCCCAGAAAAATTAACATTTTTCCATACAATATTATTACTTCAAATACTTTTTTTTCTTCTAAATCTGTATTAGTGATGTTTCAAACTTAGTGTATTCAACTCTACCAAAAAACTTCAGTATTCCGCTCTAGCATACGTATTTAAAAGAAATAAAAAAATGTTAACTTAATTAAACTACTTTATATTTACCAGGATTTAGAAATTACTATAAATTATTTACTTTTTATATTTACATAATTAATCAGTTTAACTCGCTATATCAAGACTTTAACTGCAATACAAACATTTAACACCAAAGCTGTCTTTATCAAACTGTATCGTACCCAAAAAGGAAATTTAGGAAACTAACCATTGAAATTAGTTAGCAATTAAATTGTCAATACTGATGTCATTGCTTTTTCTGAGGATGCAATCACCATGTACACACACTCAACCAACCCACTGATTATTTTGATTCTAACTTCAATCATTAATTCTTCATTCGTTGAAGTGTCAGATCATTAGTTCCATTCTACACGTCTTATTTTGGGGGATTGGTGGAAATTCAGAAAGTGGTCCCAAAATAAATCATAATTTTGCTACCTTTTATTCATAGTGATAAGGTGACAGAAATGAGAAACGAATTCTACAACAATTTTCCGTTTTATTCAGCACCGTATGCTAAAAACAAAATTGTTCCACGTAAATACAAGAGAATTCTCCTCCATAACCAAAAAAAAGCACAAATGCTGAAAGAACGGACCTACAAATCTGGAAAACCGTGACCACAGGTAATAATAATCATAGCATCGTTTCTGGTATAAAAACTATACACCTCGTCGATACTCCAGTTGCTTTGTGTTCTCCAGCAAAATCTGCCAGCCAACAAAGAAACAGGATTTAAGCAGTGAAATTAATGTAAAACTTGTTTGGACTCCTCTTAGTATAATCACAAAAGTGTCAGCAGGTTCTTACTTCTCGAATGTAGTTTGCTATTGCTTTGCAGCCTTCGATTGCCAGTTGCATAACATTTTCCAAAATGTCAATTGGTAGTTTAGAATCCATCTATAGACAGTAACAATAGAAATTAGTGCAAATAAAATTAAACTAGGAGCTTTTCCATTCTAAACTACGGAATATGGCAGGGAGTGAACGAATGAAATAAGCTGGATGAGAAAAGAAAAGCATTGCATGCTTTTCATAATAATGATAGTAGTAAATTTCTGATTAAAACTTTGAAGGTTCACAATCTCAACCAGCCTTTACATAGTGGCACGTGTTCGAAACAAATTTAACTCCATAATATCAATCTAAGAATGGGAGCAATAAACTGACTGATAAACTGTCATTGGAAAAAATCTATGCCAGCCCCACCAAATGAAGTTACCCTCCCTCTCTGTTTTGTGGACCATACATGAATTTCATCCTATAATAAGGTGGCGGAAAGAATATATCAACTATATTTCTTCAGTCAAAATTTAAAGTATCAACAAAAGATCTGCAACTAAAAAAGTAAAAGATGCTGAACTGGAATTCCAAATAAAGAGTTACCAAGTATGATACTAGTGAAAATTAAGTTACACTTGATCAAACATTAACTCAGACTAAAAAGAAGATTTGTCATAACATAACTCCATCAAAGGGTACAACAGCAAATCACTCTATCAGGAACCTTCGTAAGAAGTATCTGTTGATTAAAAAACAACTGATATTTGAAAAAAGATTCATGTGTACAGCAAACTATTAAGTTGTTAAATCTGAGGCGAGCTTAGATAAGCTTCTTTTGGGGATTTCCGAACATGCACCTATTCCCTCGAGTAATCAAGGGTTAAAACTCTACTGTTCTCTCCAAAATCTCTAATAACAAGAACAGTTTTTGAAGGAAGAGGAATTACAGCTTCAACACCACCAGACTCTTTACTACGTGAGTACCAATGACTGAGAGAGCAATAAAAAGTTTTCCTTTCTGTTGAACTAATTTACCTGGTTGACTACACAATAGATACAGAGAAAATAACAAGACATGAATTAACCTGAAGCAGTGTTACTTTATCCAACTTTGGCAGAATTCCTAGGGTTACATCAGGACCTCCAGCACTGTCTTCTACATAGTTCAAATCTGTACACATTCAGAAACCTTTAATAATTAGGGCAGCTCGTGCATCAGAAGTAGACAGAAACAAAACAGACATACCACACTTGTATTTAGCCAGTTCAAATTTAGAGTAAATACAGATATATACCAAGCAGACTTGTGCTGTTAAGGTATCCGGCACTGCAGGATGTTACAAGATCACGCATAGGGATCCCAGCATCGGCAAGGGCCAAAGTTGCAGCATTTATATAAGCAGATCTAGTTCCTATAAAAGACATGTCAACATCACCCAAAATTAATGTACATATTAAATGAGTAAAGAGAGAAAATAAAATGGCAATGACAGAAGAGAATCACAAGATCCCATTATCAAGTCTTAGTTACCTCCATCTGCTTGGAGAACTTGGACATATATATCTATCTGCAAATTTAATAAGTAAAACATTAGGGAGGACTAGGGGAAAGCAAAGCACATGACAAAATAAGTTCTTAATGTGTAATAAAACCTGAGATCGAGGCAATAGATGTGTCAATATAGATGCTTCCATGGTTTGCCGAATAACCAGGGAAATTTCAGTTGATCTCCTGTAGAATGAGAACTTCAAATCACGTAGTAAAAAATAAGAAGTGATCCTATTATCCTTCTGTAAGAGAATACAATGAGAACCATATTAAAACTATGAAGGAAAAGCAAAACAGGATAACATTTATATCTGCAAACATTGATGGTTAAGCCATTCAAAACTATTCAGTGAGTTTTGGCCAAAGATTACTCAAAAAAGTCAAAGCTTGCAAAAAGATTAAAAATGAGAAAAGGCAGTAAAAGGGTGCATGGGGTTAAGCTTTTCATTGTTTTATGATACATAACCCATTGCTGAGCCTGTAGTCAGCTATATCAAAGGCATAGAGCAGCCAGCCCCAAAAACACTACAATACGTTAGTGGATAGCAAGATAGTTGTTACATAGAAAATTATGAATGCAAGATTAAAAAAAAAAATTATACTGTATCACATGAACAAATGCAATATATATATATATATATATATATATATATATATATATATATATATTACTAATTAATAATCAAAATTTATACTCTAAAAGTCTAAACATGCATTACCACCATTGCTATTAAATTCTTACCTCAGTAAAAAGATCAAAAAGTCCAATTTACAAATTACAAGGCACTCTTAAGATAGATTCTACTAATGCAACATTCACTATCATCCTAGTAGTCTATGCTCCAATACCATTTTGATAAGTATAAAACTACGAATATATAAAAAATAAGTGAAAGGTCAAAAAGAATAGGAAGTTAAACAAAAGCAAGTAAATGAGCAAAACCTGTCACCCTTTGATTTCCTCATGCGATCTCCAGTGCTAAAATTAGCCATGCTGTACTCACACCGAACCTATAGACATACATTGCACATAAGCAACAATTAAGTTTTTGTTACAATTCATATAAATACAGACAACATAACTTAGAAAAAAAAAACTACCAGAGCATGGTTGGTTATTTGGCTTCTATTTTGCACCTGAAATGCAGAGAAGTTACTAAAGAAAAACAGCAAATCATCTAAAGCTCAACTACAACATCAAAGTTTTTTAAATGTCTAAACCAACTAACACTGAAAAAGGATAGTTAACAATCCTTAAATTACATAGACAATTTTCATTAGCAAGGTAAATAATTAAACAGTACCTCTCTAGGGCCATAGACAGCAGCAATAACTTTTGTATTACCCATCTCAAACATGGCAGAACTGTTTTCAAAATAAAAAAACTTTATGGTCAAATGCTTCAAATGATATCACAACTTAATTTTCTAAAAAGCTAAAATTCATTTACCCATCTGCTTTGGATACAGCACCAATTTCTGCACGAATTTGTCGCATCTACAATATACCATAAAGAGAGGAGAAAAAGTTAAAGGCAAAAGATCAGTAGAGAAAGAAATATAAAATCATAGATTTAGATCCTCTGCATTGAAGGAATAACACTTTAGAGGATAAACTGCAGTAATAGTCATTGAGATTTTAATAACTTCATAGTTTCTTATACATGTACATATATTTTATCACACTCTTAAATACTAAATTTTTAATAAATAGTAATAACTTCACCTTATCCTCTAAACTGCATCTCCTCATTTTAAATAGTCGAATCCCAAAATCATGTCCAAATCACAGCTGTTAAATAGGACTGAATTCCATAGGCCAGACCTTAAAATGCTGCTTTCAATTAGCTCATTTTGTCATAGGACCAAGTTCATATATCTCACTAAAAAAGGTTGGTTAGACATCCTTAGGGTTAGAACCCTCCATTTTCTTACTTTTATCATTTGGCAAACTACAACATTTGTAGCTTTTAAGTGATAGGTTTTAATGTTTATCAGAACTAAGGTTATTGACTGCTTCTAATCTGTTTATATGTTTTTTTGCAGTTCAAAATGTGCCCTTACACATTTCCATTACCCATGGCATGGCTCATCTATGTATAACCCATATGCAGAACTATCTGCAGATCTTATATATACTAATTAACATAAAGCTTCAGTAATTCATGACTATGTAAGAATTCATGTAGGATATTATTATTTATTAATACTCCGCATTTCATACGCTTCATGAGTATTCTTGAAAGATCTAAAGGAACCTTTTTTGGAATGAATATTAAGTGAAGAAAAAAGGAGGAAAAAAAAAGCCCAAGAAAAAAATAATAGCTGTACCTCCATGGGTCTGCGACCATCCAGTCGAAGTCCTTCTGGGCTGACGTATTCCATCCTCAGGTCAATCTATGGCAGAGACAAAAAGGAGACAAAGATGAGACATAAGCAGCTGGATTTTGTTTTATTTTGCTTTATATTCTTGGCTTCCAAAAAAAAATGATATTTTCTACTAAAGTTATTGAAACAAAATGGTGAGATTTTGCAGAATCTGAGCCATTTAAAAGTTTGTGTTGGCTCAAGTAGTTTGTGGGTCATACAGTGAGATGAGTGAGAGGGCAGTTCGAATTAATAACACTACTCAATTGAAAACATACCGAACAAACTCCAGTTGCTCTGTAAAGATTAGGATGAAAACAAGGTTACAAAAAATCAAGCAATCTGAACTTTGAATGAATATCATATAGACAACAACAAACATTTACCCAATAAGTGGGGCACTAGGTAAATAATATTGCAGAAATAAATATTAGAAATCAGCAAACAACAAAATAACAACGCATTTGAAGAAAATAAATCTGGTCGTGTCCCTACCCTTTTAAACATTTAAGTTTGCTCTTAATCTTACTGCAAGCAAAGAAAAGAGGAAAGTACACCACGGACAGAAAGATATTGTAAAGGGGTGGTTCTCGAAGCAAATTCAATCTGCATACTGTTATTATTTTTATTTTATTCTAGCACTCCCCGAATTTCAACAAATTTCTAAAGGAGAATGAGCAGGCTTTTAGTTTAATAGTTACAGAAGAAAGATTTGGGTCAATTATATATGAGAAGGACAGTGTTCCCTTCCCACTTAATAAACTAATAACACAGAGCAATGATTTTAGTGACTCGGTTATGCTATAGATCAATTTTATGGTTGAGTGGTATGCAAGTTCAAGGTGCAGGATTTTTAAGAAGAGCTTTTGTGAGATCGATACAAAGGGCAAGGAAGGGTTATAAGTTTGATTGAGAGAACGATATAGTATAGGAGTAATTGGTTATCAAGATGTTCAATGTTTGAAGCTTATACAAAGCTGTCGTAAACTCCATTTTTCTTGGTTGTAAATGTTGAATTGATTAAATTAGAAAAGCATAGCAACTTTTACGAGTTTAACAGAAAATAGGGATTGGGTGGTGAGTGGTGACACTGCAAGGCACTACACATGACAACGCAAACATTGAAAGGGTTTGAACTTTGATGACCAGAGAGAGAGAAAAGGAAAAGTACCTGACTGACGGCGAGATTTTACGGTGGCTGTTACGCTCTGTGTGGCGACGGCGAGAACGGAAGTTGGTCCGCGCACTGCAAACGAGCCTAGTCTAGGTAGGGTTCCGCTGTTCGGTGTTTAAATAGGTCACTAAATAGGTTTAATAGGTCACTTGTTTAAACCTGTTCGGATAGCAATGTTGAGCGTTTGGCCTTGAGTAGTATTCTTAGGTTCCAAGCGTTGCGCGTTCGTCCAAGTATTGAATTTAGTACTGGTGTTCGATGGTTTAGCGTTCGGCCTGATAGTGTAGGATTTGATAACGTTCGTCCAACAGCGTTCGGCCTGTTGATTGATAATGAACGTACGTCCAAATAGTATTCGGCCTAGTGGTTGGAAGGTAGTGTTCGTTCAGTAACGTTCGTCCACTGTGCTCGGTGAACAGTGCTCGTCCAAATAGTATTCTGCAAATGTTTGATTTTAAATTCATTTTCTCTTGAATTGAATTACGTGCAAGGTTTGGAAAATATATACTGTGAAGTGATTTATGTGAATGTATGAGGTGTGTTGGATTTACTGTGATAAAATGGATATCTAGTGATTCGGGAGTAACAATATGATTCATGGACGTAATTCCATGATCCTCATGAGAGGATACATGGTGGTGGACGTAATTCCATGATCCTCAAGGAGAGGATACATGGTGGTGATTTAGGGTGTACAGAATGATTTCATGGTAGCTCAGTCTTGGGGGTTTTCCTGACGCTCCAATGGTCTTTTATTCTCAAGTAGAGAGGATTGATCCATGTGGTGAGGAGTAGCAGGAGGTCCTAGTCTTGGAGGCTTCCAGTATGCTCCAGGGCACGGAACGGACTAACCTCGTGAGGGTGGTAGGGTGGAACCCATTGGCAATGGCTTTGCAAAGCAGTAGAGGCCACCACGAGTGCATAACCCGCCATAGCTCGGTAATCATTCTGGTCCGGACGAGTCGGTCTATAAAGTAACAAGTCGGGGTTTAATGTAACAAGTCTTGTGATGTTAGTTTACCATGTATGAGTGACTTTTGCATATCATGTTGGATTGTATAACATGCTTTTTATATCTAGCTCACCCTTGCATTGTTTGTGTTGTGTGCTGTTTGGGTATGTTTCTTTGGCGATGATCATTGTAACATCCCAATTATATAATAACCAATATTATATAATAAAGACGTCAACATTCAAATATAGAGAACAGTCAGAATATGACGTGTAATTTAATTGTTAAATTACAATCATCCAAATAAAATGAGCGAAAATTTAAACTTGAACAGTTGAAAGGATTGATCACTACAAGTGTTCAATCAGGAAATTTCTAGGAAGACTACTCTGCAACATCAGCAACCTCTAGCTCTTGATCCAAAGGACTCTCCTCGACAGCATCTGCTCCCATCCAAGTGGATGATCATCGCCAAAGAAAGATATCCAAATTGGCACACAACACAAACAATGCAAGGGTGAGCTAGATATAAAAAGCATGTTATACATACAGCACAGTTAATTCATGCAATCATTCATAGATTCATATAAAAGAACAATTAAAGCATACTCATTGATCCATATTTCACATACTTCCATGACATGTAAACATTCATCCAAACATGGTAAACTGACATCACAAGACTTGTTACTTTATACCCCGACTTGTTCCTTTATAGACCGACTCGTCCGGACTAGAATGATTACCGAGCTATGGCGGGTCTTGCACTCGTGGTGGCTTTATGAAACTTGGGCACTCCCGCCCTGGCACTACCGCCTTGTGAAACTTTAGGCACTACCGCCTGGTGGAACTTTAGGCACTACCGCCTGATGGAACTTTGGGCACTCCCGCCCGGCCACAATCACGAGGTTAATCCGTTATCACTCACCTTGGATCATATGGAAGCATCCAAGATTAGGACCTCCTGCTACTCCTCACCACATGTTCAATCCTCTCTACATGAGAAGAAAGACCATTGGAGATTCAGGATGACCCCCAAAACTGAGCTACCATGTAATCATTCTATACAACCCCAAAACACCACCATGTATCCTCTCCTTGAGGATCATGGAATTACGTCCATGAATCATACTGTTACTTTGAACCTTAACCCAAGCCATGAATAACCATATACTACCATATTATCACAACAAATCCAACATATCTCATACATTCACATATTTTCACATATTTCACGTTACAGCATATATTCCAAACATTGGTACACATAATTCAATCCAAGAGCAAAGGAACTTAGAACCCGTTACCATTTGCAGACCATTGGATGGACGAACACTATTCCACCGAGCGTTATAAGCCGAACGCAACTATGCCAATTGGACGAACGGTAACAAAAACTGACCGAACGCTAACACCGAACGCCTGAACACAATTAGGCCGAACGCTAAAACCGAACGTCATATTGGATTCAACACTATTTGGCCGAACGCTATGAGATCAACAGGCCGAACGCTCACAAACCAAGGACGAACGCTAACAAAACCAAGGACGAACGCTCACAAAACTATCTCGGACGAACGCTGCTTATGGAGAATTCTATCTGAACATAACGTCATCAAAACCGAACGTTCGTTATGAACGATCACTAACTTAAAATAATTATTATCCAGATCGAACGCTCGCTTCCTGAACTACCAAGATAAGAATGAACGTCTAAAATTACTTATTCACCAAAACGAACGAACGCCATTTACAAGTAAATGGCCGAACACCATTTGACCGAACGTCACCAAATAAACTGGACGAACGTTATCTCCAAATATCAGGCCGAACGTTCAAAATCTGACTTAAACCAATACCTATCGTTTAGGACATCTAATGTGTGCTCCAGGTGTCCTATTGAGGTAGAGGGTCGCAGGTTCAGAGTGAACCTTATTTGCTTACCTCTGCAGGAGTTAGAGGTAATTTTGGGAATGGATTGGTTAGCAGCCAATCGTATTCTTTTAGATTGCGGTGGTAAGAAGCTAATATTTCCCGAAGAAGATGAAGACATGTCATTATCGCTCGGTGTATTGAGGAAGGACATCTTCGAGGGTGCCAGCTGTTTCCTAATCATGTTCCATAAGGACGGGACTCCTAGTTTAAATTCTTCAGCGCTTGTGAACCAGAGTGTAGACCTTCTGGTTGTGAATGATTTCATGGATGTTTTCCCTGAAGAAGTTCCTGGTTTACCTCCTCCGCGAGAAGTAGAGTTCTCTATTGATCTGGTCTCAGGAGCAGGACCAGTATCCATAGCCCCTTATCGGATGGCTCCAGCTGAGCTGGTTGAGTTGAAGAAGCAGATTGAAGAGTTATTAGAGAAAAAGTTTATCCAGCCGAGTGCTTCGCCGTGGGGTGCGCCAGTATTACTAGTAAAGAAGAAGGATGGAAGCTCGAGGTTGTGCGTTGACTATCGACAGCTGAATAAGTTGACGATCAAGAACAAGTATCCCTTGCCAAGGATTGATGATCTGATGGATCAATTACACGGGGCTACGGTATTCTCCAAGATTGATTTGAGGTCGGGTTACCATCAAATTTTGGTGAAAGACGATGATGTGCAGAAGACAGCATTCAGATCCAGGTATGGCCACTGAGTATGTGGTTATGCCTTTTGGTGTGACTAATGCTCCAGCCATATTCATGGACTATATGAATCGAATTTTCAGACCCTTCTTGGACAAGTTCGTGGTGGTATTTATAGATGACATACTTGTTGTCAACACCCAATTTCGTCCGGATGGACTAATAGGTTTGCTGTATTTTATTTTCATCATGAGTGTAAAATAAAAAATAAAAAAAATGAAAAATAATGAATAATAAAATAAAACAAAATAATAAAATAAAAAAAAGAACAGAGCGTTCGGCCTTTTGCTGTGCGACTGAGCCGTTCGTCCTCTTCTCTGAGCGACCGTTCGTCTTCTACTCTGCACAACCGTTCGTCCGCTACTCTGAGCGACCATTCGTCCTCCACCATGCGTAACCGTTCGTTGTTGACAATATCAAGACGCTCGTCCTTTACTGGTCTCACGTGTCCACACTTTCAGCCTCACGGACGTTCGACCTCAATTGCATTCGGCCGCTCGGCCTCGAACCATTCGACCCCAAAGACGTTCGGTCGCTCGTCCTAAATTGTTCAGCTATTCGGTCTGTGGTTGAACGTTCGGTATATTTGTTAGTGAACGTTCGGTCATGTTTACTTGCTATTGGACGTTCGGTCTTAATGTGGTTGAACGTTCGGTCTTGATGTTGTAGAACGTTCGGTTTTAAAGTGTTTATTGTTGAACGTTCGTGAACGTTCGGTCCTGTTTTAGCGTTCGCCCAAACAGTAATAATTTTTTTACATGGTCGTTCGTCATTCTATCTTTCGTCCTTACCCCATTTTCCTCTTCTACCGCTCGTCCAGGTCACTCCGCCGTATACCATTCGTCCTGAACGCTCGTCCTGACCGATCGTCCTGATCACTCTCTCGTGTCTCCCCTCCGGCCCCAGTAATGATTCCCACAATCTGCCAACGGTCCACTTCTACCTTCTCCCACTTCACCAACCATCCAATTATGCTTCCAACTATTCCACCAACCCAATAATTTCTGCATCCTCCAATCGCAGCTACCGACACTCCTCATCCTCCAATCATAGCTACCGACACTCTCATCTCTTACTGTGCTGAAGCCTACATAATTCACACGAGGAAAGGGAGGGGGAAGGGGGCCGAGGGGCATTGGCTCCCTCTGAGCCCCTCACCCGTTACCATCTCCATCTTCATCTCATTCTTCATCCTCACAGCCATCACAACACCTCATCACCACAGCCTTGGGGGGCACTGGCTCCTCTCAGCCGTAACCACAGCAAACCATTTCCTTTTCACTCCCAACTCCACGGCCAAACACCAAACCAGGATTCACCACACATACTCCTATCCCATTCACTCCACAGAATCATCTCCGCATCACACAACACTCAATCCTCCTCCATTCTCTGTCAACAGGGCCAACACCCATCATCATTTTATCCAGACCTCACGGCCACCACACAATCTTCAATCACCATCCTTCCACCCAACTTCCACTTCATCTCCCCAACATCAAAACTTGAAAATTCAATTCTCCACCCCTCACAATACTCACTTGTATTCACTGGAAATCATCAAGAACCACTCGGACAAACCCACCACCGAAAGCATCATCATTTTGTCTACATTGTAACCCAATCAAAACAATCAAGCACAGAAGCAGAAAATAGACAGAAGAGAGGGAGAGAGACCAGAAGCAACTCGCGGCGGTCTGCTTGGAGGAGGCGGCGGCCAGTTAGGCAGACGCGACACAGAGACATCGGAGACGAACCCCTCCCTGGGTGGTCGGCGTACTGGCGGCGGCTTGGGCCGCAGCTGGCGGCAGCCGTTTCTGGCTGAGACAGTGGCGCGCGTGCGTGACGGGGTGGAGATACCTCCGTTGGCTACTTTGGAAGAAGACTCTAGGTCTCTGTTTTGAGTTGAGATTGTGGAATGAAGGAGACCCCAAGGAATGTTGGCTGAAGAATGGAAAGGCCTTGGGCCTTTTCTTTTTTATTTCTTTCCGACCCAACTCTCTCTAATAAATCAAAACAAAATAATGATACTAAAACATTTTCCTCCTTCACGCACCCCCTGTTTTCTCACCCGCGCACCCCCGCATCCATTCCCTGGACTCAGACCCATCCAAACCCTTAAACAAAAAAAAATAACTTTATCTGCACCCACGGTTTCATGTTTCACACCCCGTTTTTGTTTGGGCTTAAGCCCATTATGTGCAAACAAAAAAAAAAAAAAAAAAAGAAAAAGGAAAGGGGAATTGGATCTGACACACGTTTCAGGATGCCCTTCTGTTTTCATTTTTACACCCCTGACAGACAAAGGAGCTTCAAATCTACTCTCTGCACTCCGGGTTTTTATCTCTGCACCCCCTATTCTTGTTGGTTTGTTTCTCTCGCTTTGTTCTTAAATTTTTATTTCTTTATGTAGCCCTTTGTGTTATAACTCCACTCTTGTATATTGCATCTTATATTTTGTTGGGTTTGTTCATAAAAAATATAAACAAAAAATAAAATAAAACAAACAAAGCCGTGTGAGTGCTCGTGCGATCGTACGCATCAGCCTAGTGCTCATTACGCAAAAATTTAAATATTACATCAAAAAATACCAAAAAAATATAAAATCTTCAAAAACCAAAAACATCCACATTTTCAAACAACAAACAATCTTTCTGGCCAGAACTACGTGATCCTTGATTCTCCATCAAAAGTGGAGATACGTAGGAGCAAGGCTAGTCCTTGTCAGGTTCATTTCCCCAAAAATCCAAATTTATCCATAATCAATCAAACAAATCTTTCAAACAATTTGCAAACAAATTTTCAAGCAGTTTTCTACAAGAACTACGTAACCCTGATTTCTCATTCTGAATGAGAATACGTAGGAGCAAGGTCAATCTTTGTCGAGCACAAAAAACTAAAAAATATTTTGTTTCTTTAGAATTTTTATTTTAGGGGATAGTTAAACATTTTGAAAACCACATCACATTCGCACATTTAGTTAAAGGTACTGCCCTAGGGCAGGCGTTGTAGGGTGCTAATACCTTCCCTACACGTAACCGACTCCCGAATTTAGAATCTCATTTTCGCAGACTATGCCTTATCATTTTATGGTTTTTCCGTAGTTTTCCAGAATAAACTATGGTGGCGACTCCCAAAAAATCTTTTTTTCAAAACCCCTGCGTTTTCTTTTTCGGATCGTTGTCCCGTCGCGATTCCGGTTGCGACACTTGTCTATTCTAAAACTCGGGAAGAACATGAAGATCACCTTAGGGCAGTGCTTGAAGTGCTGAGGGAAAGAAGATTGTATGCCAAGCTATCCAAGTGTGAGTTTTGGATGGAAGAGGTTCCTTTTCTTGGGCATGTGATTTCAGCTGGAGGAATTGCTGTCGATCCCGCTAAGGTGCAAGCAGTACTTCAGTGGGAGAGACCTAAGACTGTTACAGAAATGAGGAGCTTTGTGGGTCTAGCGGGCTACTATCGTCGTTTTATTGAGAGCTTTTCCCGGATTGTGGCGTCGTTAACAAAACTGACTAGGAAGGATCAACCTTTTGTTTGGACAGACTGTTGTGAGACTAGCTTCCAAGAGCTAAAGAACAGATTGACTAGTGCACCAGTTTTGGTTATCCCTGACACAGATAAACCTTTTGAGGTTTTTTGTGATGCCTCTCATCAGGGATTAGGGTGCGTACCTGATGGACAAATTTATGAGCACCAAAATATGATGTCACAAACTTGTTTCACAATCGGCAAGTATGACCGAATCGTTCAAGTAATAAACTTGGTAAGACCAAGTATCGTTCTTCCCAAAGGACTCACGGCCTAGTTTAGTTATGTGATTTGTTGATTAGCTAGGACTTACAAACGAAATATTTGGATTTTAATATGCAAGACAGAAAATAAACATGTATGCATGAAGTTTGATCAATGGCAAAGACAAAAGATAAACACTTTCAATGAAATATATGAATGAATATGTTGTTGGGGGTCAATTTCATCTCATCCACTCTCATACATTTTAGGAATTCAACATTCAAATCATCATTGTTAATGCCACTCTCTAAAGTACCATTCTAGATGGCTTCTCCCTAATCACGAGTTCATACAATTCCTAGCATTCCTAATGATTAGTTCATAAGTGCAGGAGCTTAACGACAACCAATATAATATTGGGAGAAATTCCCCGGATCTAGACTTCCCCGTACGTGCCCGTATCGACAAAACCAATAATCATGCATTGAATGAGTTAAACTATGCAAGCATTAAGCAAAGAGGAAAAACCCTAACTAATGATGAAAGAAAGCATAAGTCTTAATTAAAAGATGCAAGCATAAATTCCATATATGAGAGCTTCAAGAGATTACATTGATTCCCCAACAAACATACAAGGTTTAGTTCACCATATTCATGGTGAACCTAGATGAACAATGAAAGAATGAAAGAATAAACCCAATAAAGGTGAAGAGGTAGCCTGAACATCCAAGATCCTCCTTCAAAGGGGTGAAAGAGAGAGTGTTTGCCTCGTTTCTGCCAAAGATACTAACCCTAGGACGTTCTAAGGCTTATATACTATTCTAAAGTTACAAAAAATCAAAGCCCAAGCCCATAAGTATCGCTCAGCGGTAAAGTACCGCTCAGCGGTGAGTGCGCGTCTCTTTTCTTCCCCTCAGCGGCCATTTTGCCCCTCAGCGGTTCCAACGTGACCTCTTGAGTGCCGCTCAGCGGTAAAGTGCCGCTGAGCGGTGACTTCGGCTTCTTCTCTTTTTGCACTCTTTGATTCCTTTTATGATTCCATCTCTCTCCTTCTTCACTTCTTTCACTAAATTCACCTTAAAACCTGCACAAAAACACTGAAATCAAGCATAAACCTGTCCAGCTCTCTTATTTCTGAAAATATAGATAAAAGGCATGATTTCAAGCTAGTTTCTAAGTCTAAAGGTTGCTTTTAGTATCAATTTTAAGCATGAAAATAACAGTTTTTCAACTGTTATCACAACCCCAAACTTAGAACTTTGCTTGTCCTCAAGCAAACAAAATGTAACTCCATCTCCAACCAATTCATATGATGGTTCACTCATTCAAAAATCCTCTTTTTCTAAGATAAGTAACAACTTCACTCAAACTTATGACCAAGAGTTAATTCAAGATGTGCACATGCTTTAGTGTTCACAAAGTCATTTAAATTCCAACAAATGCTATTTTTCATGAATGATCAATCAATTAAGCATGGATGTTCATGTGCTTATGGAATATTTCCTCACTAGGTAAAGTGTTTCACTCATTCACTCTACTATCACAATGTCACATGAATCAACTTTGCCTTTCATTTTACCACAATCAAAAACATTCACAAGCATGCATCATCACAAGGACTTTTCAATGGCTTATAACGTGGCTGGGCTAACAAGAAAATTGGTTTTTCTGGATCACAAAATCCCTGAGTTAAGAGAATCATATCAACACAATCATCTTATTCATTCCCAACTTTCTTTTGCCTTTGCATTTGCATTGAGCTTTACTTCTTTTTCTTTTCTTTTCTTTTTCTTTGCATATTCTTACTTTTTAGCTCTTAGCTCAATGCTTTTCCTTTTTCATGTTTTCCCAACAACCCCAAACTTGAACATTTAACAATACCACACAAGATCTTCTACTTAACTCAAGGTAAAGATTTTCAATCAAGGGTTTTCTGTGTATGTTCAAGGCTAAGGGTTCAAAGGATAGAACACAAAGTGTTCTCTTTTAGTAGGCTAACTTTATGTATTTGGCCAATAAAAAGGGTTTCAACAACACGGCCTTGATCATATGATGCAAAACAAGCAATTGATTCAATCATAGAAAACCTGGGCAAAATCATTCATGCTTTCAAAGTAATAGCATTCAACAATAATAACTCTGAAGCTCAAAACCTCACATATAAGCTCATTCACATTTGACATACCCATCCTGCTTAATTTCACAATCACAATCATAATATCCTGTATTTGTTCACAAAGCTTGTGAATCACCTGTATAAGCATTTTATGTGCACATCTATCTCAACATCAATCAATCACTAATCATCATCAAGCATTACTTATCACACAATCACAGTTAATAGCAAACCATCATAACAAACCAGGTGTTCAATAGAGTACATCAACCCTAATCTAAAAACAAAAAATAAATAAGTTTAGAAAACTTAAACCAATCAAAGGCATAAGCATGATAGCATTCATCAGTAAATGCTATCTCAGCTCCTCCTCAATCTGAGCTATCATCTGTATCCTCCTCTTCTTGGATCTTATAGTCTTGATTCCTTTTGCCCGATGAGGAGGCCATCCCTGCATCAAACATAATTCACAAAACCAAAAGATACATTGTTAAGCATTAGTAAACCACACTGAAGAAATCAGCCCCTTCAATGATGCTCTCTCCCAACCCCAAACTTAGATGGAAAACTAGTGAGCAAGTGAGTGGAAGGGAGATTTTCTAAAGAGGGATGAGGGAAAAGTTGTAGAAAACCTTTGAAAAGGTATGTAGGAGTGTGTGTGCAGAGAAGAGTCTGAAAATAGAAGCTTATGCGCAGCTTAGGGTATAAAAATACCCTAATGGGCTCGGGTCCCGCTAAGGGGAAACTAAAGCCCATCTGCGAGAGTACCGCTCAGCGGTAAGTTGCCGCTCAACGCACTTTCATGAAGTGCTCTTCTCCTTCTTTTCTTAACCTATGTGCCTCCTAGACATGCCCTTCACTGGTTCCCTGCAATTCAATGTTTAAAATACTTATGCAAACCCTAACTAAAATAAAACAAACAAAAACAATCAATCAACTGGGTTGCCTCCCAGGTAGCGCTTGTTTAACGTCACGAGCCTGACCCAAAATCCACCATCACCCATCAGTAGGTGTTTCAAACTTACCAGCACCCATCAGTAGGTGCAAAATTTTCTCACCAACACCCATCAGTAGGTGTTACAAACCTAGTATCCTTCAGTAGATACTTAACCACCTAGCATCCTTCAGTAGATGCTGGATCCAACAAAATATTCACAAAAATAATGTCCACAGATTAAAAGTTACAAAACCAAATCAAAAGTTTTTAAATCCACTGGGTTGCCTCCCAGCAAGCGCTCTTTTAACGTCATTAGCTTGACCCAGTAAAGTTCAAGTTCCATCTTCTGTATAGTTGATGGTGTCTTTCCACCAACTTCTCAACTGCTTCCTTTGGATTGTTTTGGTTCTTCTAGAATAAGGAGACTCTATCTCTATCATCTCCTTTTCTTTAAAGCCCTTCACAACCCACAACTTGTTCTTGAGTCTCACAGGTGTGCCAAGTCTGGGTCCTCTTTTCTTCCAGTCTATAGGAATCTCTTCTCCTCTTCCAGTTTCTTCTTCCTTGGGTACCTGAAACAACAAACAATGTTTACCTGAAACCTCAAGATTTTCATCTTGACCTCTAGTCATGGGTGCATCTCGAAATGCAGCTTTATAACTAGCCTCTTCCTCCTTTGCTTGTGTTTCATCTTTGAAAACATCCACCACCACTCTCTCCTCTCTGTCTTGGAGCACCACTATACCTTCATTTACATCTATGATGGCCCTGGCCGTTTTCATAAACGGTCTTCCAAGTATGATAGGTATTTTTTCGGTCTCCATCTTCATCACCACAAAGTCTGCCAAAAACTGAAATTTGCCAACACAAACTACAATGTCTTCCGCAATCCCACATGGCTCCTTTGAAGACCCATCGGCCATTACTAAATTAACCTTTACAGGTTTCATTTTAACATTGCCAATTTGCTCCAGTAAAGCATAAGGCATCAAGTTAACACTTGAGCCTAAATCAAGGAGAGCTTTCTTTACCTTTTTCTTCCCTATAGTACAAGGGATAGAAAAACTACCTGGATCTGCTGCTTTTGGTGGGAATGACTCTTTCTTAACAGTTATACACTTTCTTCCTCATCCTCTCTACGTCTCTTCTTTGTAGAGGTTCCTTCATCAGGCTTTGTGTAAACTGCAATTTTCTGTAGAATTTGTTCCCAAGGTGCTTCATTATCAACCATTCTGAATAAATCTGTGAAGTCCATTGGTTTCTCTTGATTTGTTGGAAAAGGAAAAGTGTCCTTTCTTTCTACTTCTCTTCTTTCTTCTGTTTCTTCTTCTTCTAACTCAACTATCTCTTCATTCACACTCTTTACCACTTTGCACTCTTCTCTAGGGTTAACTTCAGTATTAGCCCCAAAATTTCTAGTTGGTCTTTCTTCCAATTGCTTGGTAATCTGACCCATCTGAATCTCAAAATTCTTTATAGCAGCTTCAGTGCTCTTTTGAGAAGATTCAGTTTTCTGTATGAATTGCTGAAGAGTTTCTTCCAACCTTGTTGATCTTTCATTAAGCATAGATAACTGTTGCCACAAGGTTGGTTGCTGCTGCTGCTGCTTATATTGATTAGCCTGCCCAGTTTGTCCTTGGCCAATGCTTGGATGTGGTTTCCACCCCTGATTGTAGTTCCCTTGACGGTATGGAAACTGATTAGCCATGAAATTAACATCCTCCACGGCTTCCACTGGAAAAGCACACTGACCATTGACATGATCACCTCCACATAATTCGCACAACTGGGTTTGTATCTGTGCAGCAGATTTCAACTCTTTAGGTAATTGAGCCAAAGTTTTCGTCAGAGTCTCCAGCTGTTGAGTTAGAATTTTATTCTGTGCTAGCAAGGCATCATGTGTTTGTAATTGAAGAACCCCTTTCTGTTGCATAGGAGTTCCTCTCTCACTGTGTAGCTCATTATCACTTGTAGCCATGTTTTCAATAATTTCAGTTGCTTCCTCTAGAGTCTTCCATTTGATATTGCCTCCAGCTGAGGCGTCCAGCATCATCTTGGTTTGTGAACCAAGCCCTCCAAGGAAAGTTAGGACTACTTCTTGATCTTCAAAGCCATGCGTGGGAGTTTTACGTAACAAGCTTTTATACCTGTCCCATGCATGTCCCAGTGATTCTTCCATGCCCTGCTTGAATGAAGAAATCTCTTGCTTGCCTTTAGTCACTTTAGATTGTGGGAAGTATTTGTTTAAAAACTTTGTAATCACTGCTTCCCACTCTGTGAAACTTTCTTCTGGAAAAGAGTTCAACCAAAGCTTAGCATTGCCTCCCAATGAGAAAGGAAACAAGCTAAGTTTGATAGCTTCGTCTGCCACCCCATTAATCTTGACTGTGTTGCAAATCTCATTAAAGGTAGTAAGGTGCTCATATAGGCTTTCATGAGATAACCCATTAAATTGATTACTCTTCACCAGTTGAATCAGTGCTGGTTTGACCTCCATGTTGGCTGCATTGACTCTAGGTCTAGCTATGCTGTTGAAGTGCTGAGGTCCAGCAAGATTAGTGTAATCTGCAAGAGTTCTTCTAGCATTATTGTTGTTCTTCATACTCCCTGTGCTATGAACAGAACCTTGTGGTGATGATTGTAAGAGAGTTTCTGGAGAAGGGAAAAGTTCTCTAGACGTTCTGATTCTTCTCCTCCTTCTACTCTCGTCTAGACCTTCAAGAAGTGGTTCTGTTGTTTTCTTACTTCTAGTTCGAATTGCTTCCTGCATACACAAGAAAACAAAACCCTAGAAAAGATTTGTTAGCACAAAAAGATATAGAAGAAGATAAAGATTCAGAAGATATAAGATTCAGAAGATAGAATAAGATAGAATAAAATAAAATAAAATCTAACCTAATCTAAAAGATAAAATAAAATCTAACCTAATAAAATCTAACCTAATCTAAAAGATAAAATAAAATAAAATCTAATCAAATAAAATAAAATCAAATCTAATCTAATCTAATCTAAAAAGATAAAATCTAATCTAAAAAGATAAAATAAAATCTAATCTAAAAAGATAAAATAAAATAAAAACAGAAAAAATAAAAACAGAAATTCAAAATTAAAGTCAAAGATAATCAATAATCACACAAATTAACCAGTTAAACCACGAGTCCCCGGCAACGGCGCCAAAAACTTAATGGACAAATTTATGAGCACCAAAATATGATGTCACAAACTTGTTTCACAATCGGCAAGTATGACCGAATCGTTCAAGTAATAAACTTGGTAAGACCAAGTATCGTTCTTCCCAAAGGACTCACGGCCTAGTTTAGTTATGTGATTTGTTGATTAGCTAGGACTTACAAACGAAATATTTGGATTTTAATATGCAAGACAGAAAATAAACATGTATGCATGAAGTTTGATCAATGGCAAAGACAAAAGATAAACACTTTCAATGAAATATATGAATGAATATGTTGTTGGGGGTCAATTTCATCTCATCCACTCTCATACATTTTAGGAATTCAACATTCAAATCATCATTGTTAATGCCACTCTCTAAAGTACCATTCTAGATGGCTTCTCCCTAATCACGAGTTCATACAATTCCTAGCATTCCTAATGATTAGTTCATAAGTGCAGGAGCTTAACGACAACCAATATAATATTGGGAGAAATTCCCCGGATCTAGACTTCCCCGTACGTGCCCGTATCGACAAAACCAATAATCATGCATTGAATGAGTTAAACTATGCAAGCATTAAGCAAAGAGGAAAAACCCTAACTAATGATGAAAGAAAGCATAAGTCTTAATTAAAAGATGCAAGCATAAATTCCATATATGAGAGCTTCAAGAGATTACATTGATTCCCCAACAAACATACAAGGTTTAGTTCACCATATTCATGGTGAACCTAGATGAACAATGAAAGAATGAAAGAATAAACCCAATAAAGGTGAAGAGGTAGCCTGAACATCCAAGATCCTCCTTCAAAGGGGTGAAAGAGAGAGTGTTTGCCTCGTTTCTGCCAAAGATACTAACCCTAGGACGTTCTAAGGCTTATATACTATTCTAAAGTTACAAAAAATCAAAGCCCAAGCCCATAAGTATGCCGCTCAGCGGTAAAGTACCGCTCAGCGGTGAGTGCGCGTCTCTTTTCTTCCCCTCAGCGGCCATTTTGCCCCTCAGCGGTTCCAACGTGACCTCTTGAGTGCCGCTCAGCGGTAAAGTGCCGCTGAGCGGTGACTTCGGCTTCTTCTCTTTTTGCACTCTTTGATTCCTTTTATGATTCCATCTCTCTCCTTCTTCACTTCTTTCACTAAATTCACCTTAAAACCTGCACAAAAACACTGAAATCAAGCATAAACCTGTCCAGCTCTCTTATTTCTGAAAATATAGATAAAAGGCATGATTTCAAGCTAGTTTCTAAGTCTAAAGGTTGCTTTTAGTATCAATTTTAAGCATGAAAATAACAGTTTTTCAACTGTTATCAGTACCGATGCAGGAGAAGAAGGTAGTGGCATATGCATCAAGACAACTCAAGGTTCATGAGAAGAATTATCCCACTCATGACTTGGAGTTGGCACCTGTGGTATTTGCTTTGAAGATTTGGAGACACTATGTGTATGGCGCGCAATTTCAGGTGTTCATTATCATAAGAGCCTGAAATACCTCTTTGATCAGAACGAGCTTAATATGAGGCAAAGGCGATGGATGGAGTTTCTTAAAGATTTTGAATTTGATCTCCTTTATCACCCTGGGAAGGCTAATGTGGTGGCAGATGCATTGAGCAGGAAGTCAGTGCATATTTCAGCCTTAATGGTCAGAGAGTTAGAGTTGGTAGAAAGCTTCAGAGATTTGAGGTTGCAGGTAGAATTTGAAGCTGACAGCATCAGATGCAGTAATTTGGTGGTGTCCAATGACTTGTTGAAGCGTGTTAAAGAAGAGCAGTCGAAGGATGTTGAGCTCCAAACGTCATCCAGTTTGATTGGGACTGAGCAGGGAAAGGATTTTGCCTTGGGGGCTGATGGTATCTTAAGGTTCAAAGGCAGAGTTGTATCCCTAGCAATTCAGAAATGAAGAGGTTAATCCTTGAGGAAGGTCATAAAAGCCGTTTTAGCATGCATCCTGGCATGACTAAAATGTATCAAGACCTCAAGGAGTCTTTTTGGTGGTCCGGTATGAAAAGAGATGTAGCTCAGTTTGTTGTCTCTTGTTTAACTTGTCAGAAAGCTAAAATAGAGCATCAGAGACCAGGAGGTTTGTTGCAGCCATTGGAAATTCCAGAATGGAAATGGGATAGCATCGCTATGGACTTTGTTACCCATTTGCCACGCACTGTTCGAAGACATGATGCAATATGGGTAATAGTGGACCGATTGACCAAGAGTGCCCACTTCTTGGCAATCGATTTGAGGATGTCTATGGCGAAGTTGGCGCAACTGTATGTTAAGGAAATAGTGAGGTTACATGGGGTACCTTCGAGTATTGTATCAGATAGAGACCCAAGGTTCACATCCAGGTTTTGGCAAACTCTTCAGAGTGAGATGGGAAGCAGACTTCAGATGAGCTCGGCTTATCATCCCCAAACGGATGGACAGTCTGAGCGGACAATCCAATCGCTTGAAGATTTGTTGCGGACTTGCATTTTGGATCACCTAGGGGTATGGGATGAGATATTGCCACTAGTTGAGTTCACTTACAACAACAGCTATCAGACTAGTATCGGCATGGCACCGTTTGAAGCGTTGTATGGGAGGCGCTGTAGAACACCTCTTTGTTGGTTTCAGGATGGAGAAGCAGTTTTGACGGGACCAGAAATAGTTCAGCAGACTACAGAGAAGGTGAAGCTTATACAAGAAAGGATGCGGGCGTCTCAGAATAGACAGAAGTCCTATGCTGATCGGAGGCGCAAGCCGTTAGAATTTGCAGTTGGGGATCATGTGTTCCTACGAGTGACTCCTACTACCGGTGTAGGAAGAGCCATTCGTGCTAGGAAACTATCTCCTAGATATCTTGGTCCTTACCAGATTCTACGACGTGTAGGACCCGTAGCTTATGAGATAACCATGCCACCTCGGTTGGCAAACTTGCATCCAGTGTTCCATGTATCTCAACTCAGAAAATACATGTCTGATCCTTCTCATGTGCTTGAAGTTGACGATGTGCAAGTCAGAGAAGATTTGTCAATTGAAGTGCAACCAATAAAGATTGAGGAGAGTCAAAACAAACAACTTAGAGGAAGAACTGTCAGACTTGTCAAAGTTATCTGGAACAGTGGAACGGGCGACTCTACCTGGGAGTTAGAGGACGAGATGAGAGAAACCTACCCACACTTGTTCTGATAAAGCCTAATTTTCGAGGACGAAAATTTTTGTTGTTGGGGAGAATGTAAAGACCGCACGTCCCACTTTCTTTTGAAAGTGGGAGGGGCGGCTACCTAACAGAGAAGTGGTGGGGAAGGGAGGCACATTCCTGGAAGTGGAAGGGGGCGGCTGCACGATGGAAGTGGGCGGCTGGTTGCACGTTCGTGTAGTGGTGGGGGGCGCTTCAAGTGGCAACAGCAGCTGGTGGATGGTGGGGTCTTCCCACTTTGAAAGTGCTCCAGCCACCAAAGACACCATCATCTCCTTTGTTGGTGGGCATAGCACTGAGGAGTGGCTATGGGGAGCACCATTTCTTCCTTCTTAAAGGTAGAAATCGTGGATTGAAGGGGTTGGATGCTGCATCTGGAGAAGGGAGAGGCTTGCTGCAATTTCGGGAAAAGAAGAATTGGAGTTTTGCTGCAAAAATCTGAAGAGTGAGAGGAGAGCTCTGGAATTTCAAGGAGACCTTGGGAGAGAGATTCAAGATTCAAGGAGGTCTTCAAGAGGTAAGGGGAGCTAGATCCTTTTTTCTGGATTTTATGAACCATGTATGTGTGTACTGAAATCTATAATATAGTGTCGTTGATGAACAAATTTCGTACTTAGAGTGACTTTGTTGTGTATGAATCTGTATGAGTGATGGTAGAATATTGTTGTTGAAGCAAATCTGGGAAGAAGGGGATGAAAATGGGGTTTCTGGTTTCTCTCCGGAAATCTGGTGCGATTCTGCAGAATTCTGCAGATCGCGCGTTCGTCCAATTTGGCGACGTTCGTCCAAATGGCTCGACCAATTAGTGGTCGGCCAAAATAGCAAGAGCGTTCGGTTTTGTGTTAACGAGCGTTCGTTCGTTTGCAGTGATATATTAGACGTTCGTCCCAACTGTATACAGGAATTAGTAATTTTAGGCGTTCGTCCCTAAATTGATATTTACGTGATCTTGAGCGTTCGGTATTTGGTAATAGAAATTGCAGTCGTTCGTCCTTAACGGATTCTTAAGTTTAATCTTGATCGTTCGACGTTAAGTTGATACTATTAAGTCTGGATCTCTAAACGTTCGGTTTCGGTGTATTAGTCAGCGTTCGGCCTTGGTTAATTGTGATTGTGAGCGTTCGGCCGTTAGTTGGTATTCTTAGGATTGGATTTTGACCGTTCAGTCATAGTTTAATTCTCATTGTGAGCGTTCGGTTTTGGTTTAATTCTGATTGTGAGCGTTCGGTCTTTCCTTGATTCTAATTGTGAGCGTTCGGTCTTGGCTTGATAGTTTTAAGTTTTGGAATTTTGAGCGTTCGGTCTTATTCTGTTGAACGTTCGGTTTTGATAAGGTATTCTCGCTTTGAGCGTTCGATTTTAATTTGGATTCCTTAGTTTGGATCATAAGCGTTCGTTCATGGATATTTGTGATTGTGAGCGTTCGGCCATAATTGGATATTATAATTTGAAATCTTTAACGATCGGCCTTATAATATTAGTGAGTTTGAGCGATCGTTCTTAACATTGTATTTTCGGATCGCAATGTTGAGCGTTCGGCCTTGAGTAGTATTCTTAGGTTCCAAGGTTGCGCGTTCGTCCAAGTGTTGAATTTAGTATTGGTGTTCGATGGTTTAGCGTTCGGCCTGATAGTGTAGGATTTGATAACGTTCGTCCAACAGCGTTCGGCCTGGTGATTGATAACGAACGTAAGTCCAAATAGTGTTCGGCCTAGTGGTTGGAAGGTAGTGTTCGTTCAATAAACGTTCGTCCACTGTGCTCGGTGAACAGTGCTCGTCCAAATAGTATTCTGCAAATGTTGGATTTTAAATTCATTTTCTCTTGAATTGAATTACGTGCAAGGTTTGGAAAATATATACTGTGAAGTGATTTATGTGAATGTATGAGGTGTTGGATTTACTGTGATAAAATGGATATCTGGTGATTCGGGAGTAACAATATGATTCAGGGACGTAATTCCATGATCCTCATGAGAGGATACATGGTGGTGGACGTAATTCCATGATCCTCAAGGAGAGGATATATGGTGGTGATTTGGGGTGTACAGAATGATTTCATGGTAGCTCATTCTTGAGGGTTTTCCTGACGCTCCAATGGTCTTTCATTCTTAAATAGAGAGGATTGATCATGTGGTGAGGAGTAGCAGGAGGTCCTACTCTTGGAGGCTTCCAGTGCAGCTAATATTTTTTTTTTAATAGGTTCGGAAGTTCTTGTATTTACGGGTTCATTTTAATTGAATCTTTTAATTTTAGAAATGATCAATTGAATCCCTAATTTAACATAATTAAATAATAATACCTTTTCTTTTGAATCCCTAATTTAACATAATTAAATAATAATACATTTTCTTAAATACAATGAACGGCGTTAATTTTTTAAAACAGGAGACATGCTCACGTATCATTTATTTG
>NW_028274478.1:0-44164 GCF_029865625.1 Vigna umbellata | reverse complement strand
ATATTGATTGATGTTGAGAATGTGCACATTATATGCTTATACAGGTTGTTCACAAGCATTGTGAACAAATGCAAGATGTTATATTGTGATTATGATTCTAAGCAGGAGTTATATGTGGATTGTGAATGAGCTTATGATGAGGTTTTGAGCTCTAGAGTGTTATTGTTGAATACTATTACTGTGAAAGCATGAATGACTTTGCCCAGGTTTTCTATGATTGAATTACTTGCTTGTTTGCATCATATGATCAAGGCCATTTGTTGATAACCCTTCTATTAGCCAATCATAAATTGAGCCCCCTAAAAGAGAACACTATGTGTTATATCCTTTGAACCTTAGCCTTGAACATGATTTGAAAACCCTTGTTGAAAAGCTTTACTTGAGTTAAGTAGAAAATATTTGTGGTATTGACAAATGTTCAAGTTTGGGGTTGTTGGAAAATAGAAAGGGAAATTGAAAGCATTGAGCTAAGAGCTAATAATTAAGTATGTGAAAAGAAAAAGAAAAAGAGAAAGAAGAAAAGAAAAAGCAAAGCTTCATTGCAAAAGAAAGTTGGGAATAAATAAGAATGATTGTGTTTATATTTTGCTCTTAACTCAAGGGTTTTGTGATCTAGAAAAAACCATTTTCTTGTTACCTAGCCACGTTATAAGCCATAGAAAAGTCCTTGTGATGATGCTTGCTGGTAAGTGTTTTTGATTGTGGTAAATGAAAGGCAAAGTTGATTCTGTGATATTGTAATAGTAGAGTGAATGAGTGAATATCTCCTATACACTTTGTGTTTGAGTGAACACTTTATCTAGTAGGATAGATTCCATGAACACATAAAACATCTTTGCTTAGTTAATTGATCATTCATGAAAATAGCATTTGTTGGATAGTATGTGTTTTTGAGTGATCACTAAAAGCATGTGCACATCTTGATTGAAGTCTTGATGATGACTAAATTGAGTATTTACTTGTCTTGAAAAGGATTTTTAATGTGGTGAACCATTATATGGATTCGATGGAAGATTGAGTTACATCTTGTTTGCTTGAGGACAAGCAAAGTTTAAGTTTGGGGTTTGAATACGTTGAAAAACCGTTATTTTTAGGATATATATGCTTATTTCATTAATTTTTTAGGGATATTCTTCTTCATGTATGGCATAAATCTTATGATTTGTTAAGTATCAGGAGATTTCGTGCTTCTAGGGTTGTACGTTTGGGATTGAAAACTCTTCCTCTTCTCTCCTTAGGACTGTTTTCGAGAGATACTTACACAATCACGCTTTGGAGAATTCTCCCAAAGAAGTATTTCTCAGGGATGAAGGTATAGTTTTGGTCGTCTTAAGCTCCTATCTTAATGCAGAAATAATTATTAGGGATGCAAGGGATTGTGACTTAGTAATTAAGAATGGCTTTCTTTGCCGAGGAATCGGGTTTTAAGTAGAAGAAGAATTCTTACATACATGAGAGTAAATTAGATGAAATCTAACCCCAACAACATATTCATCTCATATTATCAACTTCATTGATTCATTCTTGTGTTTAGCCTCAATTTATCATATGCATTCATGTTTTTTTTATGCATTTGCATTCAAAAACCCAAAAAATATGTTCTTTAGAGTCTTAATTAGTTGACTAATCACATAACTATTAGTGTCGTGAGTCTCTGATAGGCTGTCGTTGAAGCTATCAATTAATACTACTTTTCAAGGAAACTCAGTATGCCAAGTAGTATTCAGAAAGTAGACAGTTTGAAGTAACCCTGAGTCGTCTCCCACGAACACGGAATTGCTTTTAATATCTGTGACTCTTACGAATGTTATGCAATGCTTATGAATAAAGTAATGGTTGAAGAGTGTTTAAAAATAAATTAAAACTTAAAAAAACAGTTCGATGAAATAGGTTAATTCCACTGCTTTTCCAAGATAGATTCATCATCGTTTATTCACGGATAATTGTTCAATTGATTATTGTTTAAGTTTCAAATTATTAAAGTACATTCTTAATTAATTTTGAGGGCGATCATGCATTTAACCAAAGTAAATTCTCAATCAAATGCAAAACCTTCTAGATTATTCACAATAAATTCAACCAAGTACATTCTCAATCAAATTCTATGTGTTGTAATCATGTCTATTCTTAAATCTCCTACCAAATTAAAAGCTAATCAATCAAAGTAATTTCTCAATTGATTATAGTTGAAATTATACTATCAATCAAAGTACATTCTAATGATAGTAAAACCATTTAATCATATGAAAGTCCTAAATTAAATCAAAGTAGATTCTCAATTTAAACCAGAAACCCTAAACTCATATAATCAATATGCATGTAGATTCAAACATATTAGATGCAAAATCTTTGCGTTTAACAAGATAGAGAGATGAAAGACATAGAGAGAACAACTTAAATCAATAATCAAATAAAACAATTCCATTAACTGAACGTAACCTCAGAATCCGTCATGGAATTACAGTAGAATAGCCCTAGATGCTTAGCTCTCCATGAATGGAGTTGAATACAAGATGAAAAAAAGTGAGAGGAGTATGAGAGATGATTAATTGATGAAGTCCCCTGGGTCTCTCTATATAGGCTTGATTCGGCTTGGACTCTGAATATTCAGTTGATAAAATCTTTTCTCTTTATCTTTCCAAATACTAAAAGATAATTATAACATTGTTTGGAAGATATTTTTCTGTTGATATTCCCAAATTAAATTAATTCAACAACTGAATTTATTTTTTTCTTTTCTAACTTTTCCAAAATTGCACAATACCCTGAAAATTCCTCTATCTGCATTTTTGCCCCAACTGAATTATTAAAATTGCACCAAAAGCCCCTGTTGACCAGCTTTGATGAGAGGAGGAGCACCGCGCCCAATGGGAGCTCGACATGTGTCAGGCTCCTCCTACCCAAATTAGGGTTCAGAATTGGGGAAAGGGCTTCCCCCTCCGCCTGTGCCTACGCCGTGAATTGGAGAGTAGCGCATTGAGGATTTCGCTGTTTGATTTCTCTTCTTGCAGGTGAGACGAGGAGGTTAGTGGTGGTTGCAACAACGGTGATGATGATGAACGCGAGGAGCGGTGCGTCGCGATCAAGCAAGGTGGTTGCGGAGCGATTCTGGATCTGTGTTTCTTTGCCAGGTTGAATCGCGATGATGGTCTCGTGATTTTGGGTGGCTCTGTGAAAGGATGGTTGACCAGTGGTTCGGGGTTGGGCGACAGTGTGTTGTTGGCGGCGCTAGGGAGAAGATGAAGATGGAGCGAGAAGTGTGGTGGCTGTTTGATGGGGGTGCTTTGCGGATGGAGAAGGAGCTCGTTGCGGTCAGTGGCTGCCTCTGGTTCTCTGTCTCGATGAAGGACACGAAGAATGGAGAAGTTGATCTCACCATTTGTTGATGGCGTGACGGGCATGAGGTTTCTGTGGCGGCGCGATTTTGTGATGTTGATGGTGGTGCGCGACGGAGGAGATGAACAGTGGCGCGATTGGCGTGGAGGCGGCTGATAACAGTTGAAAAACTGTTATTTTCATGCTTAAAATTGATACTAAAAGCAACCTTTAGACTTAGAAACTAGCTTGAAATCATGCTTTTTGTTTATATTTTCAGAAATAAGAGAGCTGGACAGGTTTATGCTTGATTTGAGTGTTTTTGTGCAGGTTTTGAGGTGAATTTGGTGAAAGAAGTGAAGAATGAGAGAGAGGACATTAGAAAAGACAAGAAAGAGTGCAAAAAGGAGAAGTCGAAGGCACCGCTCAGCGGCAAACTACCGCTGAGCGGCACTCAAGAGGTGGCGTTGGAACCGCTGAGGGGCAAATGGCCGCTGAGGGGAAGAAAGAAGACGCGTAACCACCGCTGAGCGGTAAATGGCGCTGAGCGGCACTTTTTGGGCTTGGACTTTTGTAATCTTTTGTAACTCTAGATTAGTATATAAGGGCTTGCACGTCCTTTAGTTAGTATCTTTGGCAGAAACGAGGCAAACACTCTCTCTTTCACCCCTTTGAAGGAGGATCTTGGATGCTCAGGCTACCTCTTCCACTTTATTGGGTTTATTCTTTCATACTTTCATTGTTATTCATCTAGGTTCACCATGAATATGGTGAACTAAACCTTGTATGTTTGTTGGGGAATCAATGTAATCTCTTGAAGCTCTCATATATGGATTTGTTGAATACATCTTTGAATTAAGACATATGCTTTCTTTTCATCATTAGTTAGGGTTTTTCCTCTTTGCTCAATGCTTGCATTGTTTAACTCATTCTAATGCATGATTATTGGTTTTGTTGATACGGACACGTACGGGGAAATCTAGATCCGGGGAATTTCTCCCAATATTTTACTGACAATATTATATTGGTTGCCTTAAGCTCCTGCAATGAACTAATCATTAGGAATGCTAGGAATTGTATGAACTATTTGATTAGGGAGAAGCCATCTAGAATGGTACATTAGAGAGTGGCATTAACAATGATGATTTGAATGTTGAATTCCTAAAATATATGAGAGTGGATGAGATGAAATTGACCCCCAACAACATATTCATTCATATATTCCATTGAAAGTGTTTATCTTTTGTCTTTGCCATTGATCAATTCATGCATACATGTTTATTTTCTGTCTTGCATATTAAACTCAATATTTCGTTTGTAAGTCTTAGTTAATCAAGAAACCACATAACTAAACTAGGCCGTGAGTCCTTTGGGAAGAACGATACTTGGTCTTACCAAGTTTTATTACTTGAACGATTCGGTCATACTTGCCGATTGTGAAACAAGTTTGTGACATCATATTTTGGTGCTTACAAATTTGTCCATCAAGTTTTTGGCGCCGTTGCCGGGGATTCGTGGTTTAACTGGTTAATTTGTGTGATTATTGATTACCTTTGACTTTAATTTTGAATTTCTGTTTTTATTTTTTCTGTTTTTATTAGATTTTATTTTTTTAGATTTGATTTTTATCTTTTAGGTTAGATTTGATTTTTATCTTTTTAGATTAGATTTTATTTTATTTCGAATTTTTATTTTATTTTTCTGTTTTCTGTTTTTCTGTTTTCTGTTTTTTTATTTTTAGGTTAGATTTTATTAGATTTTATTTTTATCTTTTAGGTTAGGTTAGATTTTATTTTATTAGATTTTATTTTATTCTATCTTTTAGGTTAGGTTAGATTTTATTTTATTTTATCTTTTAGATTAGATTTTATTTTTTTAGATTAGATTAGGTTTTATTATATTTTATTTGATTCTATCTTCTAAATCTTTTATCTTCTTATATCTTTTCAATCTTTATTTTCTTCTATATCTTTTTGTGCTAACAAATCTTTTCTAGGGTTTTGTTTTCTTGTGCATGCAGAAGGCAATTCGAACTAGAAGTAAGAAAACAACAGAACCACTACTTGAAGGACTAGACGAGAGTAGAAGGAGGAGAAGAATCAGAACGTCCAGAGAACTTTTCCCTTCTCCTGAAACTCTCCTACAATCATCACCACAAGGTTCTGTTCACAGCACAGGGAGTATGGAGAACAATAATAATGCTAGAAGAACTCTTGCAGATTACACTAATCTTGCTGGACCTCAGCACTTCAATAGCATAGCTCGACCTAGAGTCAATGCAGCCAACATGGAGGTCAAACCAGCATTAATTCAACTGGTAAAGAGTAATCAATTTACTGGGTTATCACATGAAAGCCCATATGAGCACCTTACAACATTTAATGAGATCTGCAACACGGTCAAGATCAATGGGGTGCCAGACGAAGCTATCAAACTTAGCTTGTTTCCTTTCTCATTGGGAGGCAATGCTAAGCTTTGGTTGAACTCTTTTCCAGAAGAAAGTTTCACAGAATGGGAAGCAGTGGTTGCAAAGTTTTTGAATAAATACTTCCCACAATCTAAAGTGACTAAGGGAAAGCAAGAGATATCTTCATTCAAGCAGGGCATGGAAGAATCACTTGGACATGCATGGGATAGGTATAAAAGCTTGTTACGTAAAACTCCCACGCATGGCTTTGAAGATCAAGAAGTAGTCCTAACTTTCCTTGGAGGGCTTGGTTCACAAACCAAGATGATGCTGGATGCCTCAGCTGGAGGCAATATCAAATGGAAGACTCCAGAGGAAGCAACTGAAATCATTGAAAATATGGCTACAAGTGATAATGAGCTTCACAATGAAAGAGGCGCCCCTATGCAACAGAAAGGGGTTCTTCAATTACAAACCATGATGCTCTGCTAGCACAGAATAAGATTCTAACTCAACAGCTGGAAACTCTGACCAAAACTCTTGCTTCACTACCTAAAGAGTTAAAATCTGCTGCACAGGTACAAACCCAGTTGTGCGAACTGTGGAGGTGATCACATCAATGGCCAGTGTGCTTTTCCAGTGAGGCCTTGGAGGATGTTAACTTCATGGCTAATCAGTTTCCATACCGTCAAGGGAATTATAATCAGGGTTGGAAACCACATCCAAGCATTGGCCAAGGACAAACTGGGCAGGCTAATCAGTTTAATAAGCAGCAGCAGCAACCAACTTGTGGCAACAATTATCTATGCTTAATGACAGATCAACAAAGTTGGAAGAAACTCTTCAGCAATTCATCCAGAAAACTGAATCTTCTCAAAAGAGCACTGAAGCTGCTATAAAGAATCTGGAGATTCAGATGGGTCAGATCACCAAGCAATTGGAAGAAAGACCCAACAGAAACTTTGGGGCTAATACTGAGGTTAACCCCAGAGAAGAGTGCAAAGTGGTCAAGAGTGTAAATGAAGAGATCATTGAGTTGGAAGAAGAAGAAGAAGAAACAGAGAAGAAGAGAAAAGAAGAAATTTTTCCTTTTCTAACAAATCAGGAGAAACCAATGATTTCACAGATTTATTCAAAATGGTTGATAATGAAGCTCCTTGGGAACAAATTCTACAGAAAATAGCAGTTTACACCAAATCAGATGAAGGAACCTCTACAAAAAGAAGACGTAAGAGGATGAGGAAGAAAAGTGTATAACTGTTAAGAAAGAATCATTCCCACCAAAAGCAGCAGATCCAGGCAGTTTTTCTATCCTTGCATTATAGGGAAGAAAAAGGTAAAGAAAGCTCTCCTTGATTTAGGCTCAAGTGTTAACTTGATGCCTTATTCTCTATTGGAGCAAATTGGCCATGTTGAAATAAAACCTGTAAAGGTTAATCTTGTAATGGCTGATGGATCTTCAAAGGAGCCATGTGGGATTGCAGAAGACATTGTAGTTTGTGTTGGCAAACTTCAGTTCTTGGCAGACTTTGTGGTGATGAAGATGGAAACTGAGAGAATACCTTTCATACTTGGAAGGCCGTTTATGAAAACGGCTAGGGCTATCATTGATGTGAATGAAGGTATAGTGGTTCTCCAAGACAGAGAGGAGAAGTGGTGGTGGATGTGTTCAAAGATGAGATACAAGCAAAGGAGGAAGAAGCCAGTTATAAAGCTGCATTTCGAGATGCACCCATAACTAGAGGTAAAAATAAAAATCTTAAGGTTTCTGATAACCATTGTTTGTATTTTCAGGCACCCAAGGTAGAAGAGATTGGAAAAGGAGAAGAAGTTCCTAGAGACTGGAAAAAATTAAGACTCCAACTTGGCACACCTGTAAGACTCAAGAACAAGTTGTGGGTTATTAAAGGCTTTAAAGAGAAGGAGATGATAGAGATAGAGTCTCCATATTCTAGAGTCTAAGACAGTCCAAAGGAAGCAGTTGAAAGGTTGGTGGAAGGACTACGTCAACTATAAAGAAGATGGAACGTGAGCTTTAACAGGGTCAAGCTAGTGACGTTAAAGAAGCGCTTGCTGGGAGGCAACCCAGTGGATTTACAAACTTTTGATTTGGTTTTGTAATTTATAATTTGTGAATATTATTCTGGATATTATTTTGTTGATCTAGCATCTACTGAAGGATGCTAGGTGGTTAAGTATCTACTGAAGGATACTAAGTTTGTAACACCTACTGATGGGTGTTGGTGAGAAGATTTTGCACCTACTGATGGGTGCTGGTAAGTTTGAAACACCTACTGATGGGTGTTGGTGGATTTTGGGTCAGGCTCGTGACGTTAAACAAGCGCTACCTGGGAGGCAACCCAGTTGATTGATTGTTTTTGTTTGTTTATTTTTAGTTAGGATTTGCATAAGCATTTTTAACATTGAATTGCAGGGAACCTATGAGGATGTAGGAAGGCACGTAGGTCAAGAAAAGAAGGAGGGGAGCACTCACGAAAGTGCCGCTGAGCGGCAATTACCGCTGAGCGGTACTATCGCAGATGGGCTTAAGTTCCCCTTAGCGGACCCGAGCCCATTAGGGTATTTTTAACCCTAAGCTGCGTTTTTAGGGTTTATTTCAGCTTCTCTCTGCACAAACACTTCCACACACCCTCCTAGGTTTTCCACATCTTTTACTCTTCCCTCTTTAGAAAATTTCTCTTCCACTCACTTTTACTAGTGTGCCATCAAAGTTTGGGGTTGGAAGAGAGCATTCTAGTTTGGAAGCATTCTCATCATCTAGCATCTCCACCCAAGTAAGTAAAATGCATTTTGTTCATTCTAGGGTTCTTGAATTTGAATGTGATTGTCAAAGCATGAATATTTAGGGGTTTTATTTCTATGCATGATTTGATGATATATTTGATGTTTGAACCGATTAAACTGCTTGATTATGAACTGGAAAACTGAAAATTGCATTTGGGTGGAGTTAGGACTGTTTAAAAAGAGATTTGCAAAAATCTGCAGATCACCGCTGAGCGGCATTTACCGCTGAGCGGCACTCTGCCAGATTTGTTTTTTCTGGTTTTTGCGTGTTTGAATGTGGCACTGGTGGCGCTGAGGGGAAATTCTGGCCCTCAGCGGTGGTTTAGCTTCAAAGGAGTTTGTTTTGTTTACTAATGATTAACATCATGTTCTGTGGTTTTGGATTTATGTTTGAATGCAGGAATGGCATCCTCTTCAGGAAAGAGATTGAAAACCATGGCAACCAAGAGAAAGGAAAAGGAACCAGAGCAGCCCCATAATGGCAGGTTCCTCTCTAGGAAACATGAGAAGCACTTTAGGGTGGTTCAGGACAGGAGACTTCTAATGGAGAGAAAGGTTGGAATGATACCTAACTTTGCTCCTCAATTTGGAGAGCAAGTGTTAGGGAATGATTGGGGAAGCTAGCCACTTATCCATCACCTGCCAACATAGCTGTGGTGAAAGAATTTACACCAATGCAAAGAAGATTGGTGATTATCCAGCTGAGAATTATTTGGGCTATGTTAGAGGCCATGCTATCAGGTATGATCCTGACTCCATCAATAACTTTCTGGATACTGTGTGGGCTGGTGAGCAATGCCAGTTTGCTCTTAGCATGGAGGAAGGTGCTGATTTGAGGATGTGAGAGAGTATTGTGTACCTGGAGGACACTTCCAAAGGAATAGATCTGGCTCAGTGGTTAACATTAGGAGGACAGATTTGACTCCTCTTGCAAAGTATTGGATGGCGTTTTCTCATGCCAACATTCAGCCATGTTCACATGTGTCAGATATTACTCTCAGCAGGGCACTATTCATCTACTGTGTATCAGAAACTTGAATGTTAATATTGGGCAGGTGATAGCTGATGAGATTAGTGTGTGTGCTAACACCTCAAACAACAAAGCACCACTGGGACATCCTTCTTTGATCACTCACCTTTGCAAGCTAGCTGGGGTGGACACTTCTGTTCCACCATTTGAGAGGCCAAGAAAAGCTATAGATGAGGCCTATTACAGACAGTACTGTGGAGGTGAGGAGGCAGCCCAGCCAGTGCCACCACGCCAGGCTCGTAGAGAGAGAAGGCCAGCACAGAGCAGGACTTCTGCTGATACTCATGAGGCAGAACCATTCCAGATGAGGGACATGTATATGTCTCTTATAGGTGCTCAGTTGCAGTCCATCCACAGAGGGCAGGTGGCCACGGCTGAGATGATAGTGGGGATGTATGATACCCCTCCAGCACACAGGTGGACTATGGATGAATTCCATAATGTGGTAGCTTGGCCAGAAGAACCAGTATATGGAGGAGCTGGAGCAGCTGAAGCTTCAGCCAGAGATATGGAGGAAGATGAAGCTGAGGAGGAGGATGCATTTGATGAAGATGATGATGAAGAGGAAGAGGAAGATACAGAGAGCTCGGACTGATGAGGAGCTGAGATAGCATTTACTGATGAATGCTATCATATGATTATGCTTTTGTGGTTTAAGTTTTCTGAACTTATTTGTTTTTGTTTTTAGATTAGGGTTTGATGTACTCTATTGAACACCTGGTTTGTTATGATGGTTTGCTATTAACTGTGATTGTGTGATAAGTAATGCTTGATGATGCTTATTGATTGATTGATGTTGAGATGATGTGCACATTAAAATGCTTATACAGGTGATTCACAAGCTTTGTGAACAAATGCATAATATCATGATTGTGATTGTGAAATTAAGCAGGATGTGCATGTCAAATGTGAATGAGCTTATATGTGAGGTTTTGAGCTCCAGAGTTGTTATTGTTGAATGCTATTACTTTGAAAGCATGAATGACTTTGCCCAGGTTTTCTATGATTGAATCAATTGCTTGTTTTGCATCATATGATCAAAGGCCGTGTTTTTGAAACCCTTTTTATTGGCCAAATTCATAAAGTTAGCCTTCTAAAAGAGAACACGTTGTGTTCTATCCTTTGAACCCTTAGCCTTAAATATACACTGAACACCCTTGATTGAAAATCTTTACCTTGAGTTAAGTAGAAGATCTTGTGTGGTATTGTTAAATGTTCAAGTTTGGGGTTATTGGGGAAACATGAAAAAGGAAAAAGCATTGAGCTAAGAGCTAAAAAGTAAGAATATGCAAAGAAAAGAAAAGAAAAAGAAGCAAAGCTCAATGCAAATGCAAAAGCAAAGGCAAAAGAAAGTTGGGAATGAATAAGAAGATTGTGTTGTTATGATTCTCTTAACTCAAGGATTTTGTGATCCAGAAAAACCAATTTTCTTGTTAGCCCAGCCACATTATAAGCCATTGAAAAGTCCTTGTGATGATGCATGCTTGTGAATGTATTTGATTGTGGTTAAATGAAAGGCAAAGTTGATTCATGTGACATTGTGATAGTGGAGTGAATGAGTGAAACACTTTACCTCTTATACACTTGTGTGTTGAGTGAAACACTTTACCTAGTGAGGAAATATTCCATAAGCACATGAACATCCATGCTTAATTGATTGATCATTCATGAAAAATAGCATTTGTTGGAATTTAAATGACTTTGTGAACACTAAAGCATGTGCACATCTTGATTAACTCTTGGTCTAAGTTTGAGTGAAGTTATTACTTATCTTGAAAAGAGGATTTTGAATGAGTGAACCATCATATGAATTGGTTGGAGATGGAGTTACATTTTGTTTGCTTGAGGACAAGCAAAGTTCTAAGTTTGGGGTTGTGATAACAGTTGAAAAACTGTTATTTTCATGCTTAAAGTGATACTAAAAGCAACCTTTAGACTTAGAAACTAGCTTGAAATCATGCATTTTGTTTATATTTTCAGAAATAAGAGAGCTGGACAGGTTTATGCTTGATTTAGTGTTTTTGTGCAGGTTTTGAGGTGAATTTGGTGAAAGAAGTGAAGAATGAGAGAGAGGACATTAGAAAAGACAAGAAAGAGTGCAAAAAGGAGAAGTCGAAGGCACCGCTCAGCGGCAAACTACCGCTGAGCGGCACTCAAGAGGTGGCGTTGGAACCGCTGAGGGGCAAATGGCCGCTGAGGGGAAGAAAGAAGACGCGTAACCACCGCTGAGCGGTAAATGGCGCTGAGCGGCACTTTTTGGGCTTGGGCTTTTGTAATCTTTTGTAACTCTAGATTAGTATATAAGGGCTTGCACGTCCTTTAGTTAGATCTTTGGCAGAAACGAGGCAAACACTCTCTCTTTCACCCCTTTGAAGGAGGATCTTGGATGCTCAGGCTACCTCTTCACTTTATTGGGTTTATTCTTTCATACTTTCATTGTTATTCATCTAGGTTCACCATGAATATGGTGAACTAAACCTTGTATGTTTGTTGGGGAATCAATGTAATCTCTTGAAGCTCTCATATATGGATTTGTTGAACATCTTTGAATTAAGACATATGCTTTCTTTCATCATTAGTTAGGGTTTTTCCTCTTTGCTCAATGCTTGCATTGTTTAACTCATTCTAATGCATGATTATTGGTTTTGTTGATACGGACACGTACGGGGAAATCTAGATCCGGGGAATTTCTCCCAATATTTACTGACAATATTATATTGGTTGCCTTAAGCTCCTGCACTCATGAACTAATCATTAGGAATGCTAGGAATTGTATGAACTATTTGATTAGGGAGAAGCCATCTAGAATGGTACATTAGAGAGTGGCATTAACAATGATGATTTGAATGTTGAATTCCTAAAATATATGAGAGTGGATGAGATGAAATTGACCCCCAACAACATATTCATTCATATATTCCATTGAAAGTGTTTATCTTTTGTCTTTGCCATTGATCAATTCATGCATACATGTTTATTTTCTGTCTTGCATTTAAACTCAATATTTCGTTTGTAAGTCTTAGTTAATCAAGAAACCACATAACTAAACTAGGCCGTGAGTCCTTTGGGAAGAACGATACTTGGTCTTACCAAGTTTTATTACTTGAACGATTCGGTCATACTTGCCGATTGTGAAACAAGTTTGTGACATCATATTTTGGTGCTTACAAATTTGTCCATCAGCGGCAAGGTGGTGATTCACGGCGTCATGGAGTTGGCAGCACAAGAAAATTCTGGACGTTTATGGTGGTCGGAGCGACGCGGTGGCACGGTTTCTCGGCATGGTGATGACGGCGACGGCGGCACGGTAGTGACGGTGGTGGTCGTGGTGGCTTCGAACCCTTGCGCGTAGGAGAAGGAAGGTTCACGGTGTGGTGGTGGCACGGTAGTGACGGTAGCTGTTGATGGTTGCGTCAATGGTGCGCGAGAAGCGTGGATGATTTCGGAGGAGGAATGCGCGGCGGCTTCACGGCGACAAGACTGGTTGCGGTCATGGTAGCGGCGAGGATCACGAAGTGATGGCGGCTTTGGGTTGTCCGGTGACGGAGCGATGGCGTTGAGGTTGGCGGCGGAGCGGCGCAGCGTAGTGGTGACGGCGGCACGGTAGTGGTGGTGATGGACAAATTTATGAACACCAAATTATGATGTCACAAACTTGTTTTCAATCGGCAAGTATGACCGAATCGTTCAAGTAATAAAACTTGGTAAGACCAAGTATCGTTCTTCCCAAAGGACTCACGGCCCTGTTTTAGTTATGTGATTTCTTAATTAACTAAGACTTACAAACGAATATTGGGGTTTAAAATGCAAGACAGAAAATAAACATGTATGCATGAATTTGATCAATGGCAAAACAAAAGATAAACACTTTCAATGAAATTAATGTATGATATGTTGTTGGGGTTCAATTTCATCTTATCCACTCTCATATATTTTAGGAATTCAACATTCAAATCATCATTGTTAATGCCACTCTCTAATGTACCTTTCCAGAAGGCTTCTCCCTAATCACGAGTTCATACAATTCCTAGCATTCCTAATGATTAGTTCATAAGTACAGGAGCTTAACGACAACCAATATAAAATTGGGAGAAATTCCCCGGATCTAGACTTCCCCGTACGTTCCCGTATCGACAAAACCAATAATCATGCATCGAATGAGTTAAACATGCAAGCATTAAGCAAAGAGGAAAAACCCTAACTAATGATGAAAGAAAGCATAAGTCTTAATTAAAAGATGTAAAAACAGATTCCATATATGAGAGTTTCACAAGACTACATTGATTCCCCAACAAACATAAAGTTTAGTTCACCATATTCATGGTGAACCTAGATGAATTACAATGAAAGAATGAAAGAATAAACCCTAAAAAGGTGAAGAGGAAGCCTCAGCATCCAAGATCCTCCTTCAAAGGGGTGGAGGAGAGTGTTTGCTTCGTTCCAGCCAGAGATACCTAACCCTAGGAAACCCTAAAGCTTATGTATCATTCGTAAATTACAAAAAGTCAAGTCCAAGCCCATTAAAGTGCCGCTCAGCGGTAAAATACCGCTCAGCGGTGAGTGCGTGACTTGTTTTCTCCCCTCAGCGGCCATTTTGCCCCTCAGCGGACCTCCCGCAACTCCTGAGTGCCGCTCAGCGGTAAACTGCCGCTGAGCGGTGACTTCGGCTTCTCCTTTTGCACTTTTTATTGTCTTTTCTGATTTCATCTCTCTCCTTCTTCACTTCTTTCACCAAATTCACCTTAAAACCTGCACAAAAACACTGAAATCAAGCATAAACCTGTCCAGCTCTCTTATTTCCAAAATATAAGAAAAGCATGATTTCAAGCTAGTTTCTAAGTGTAAAGGTTGCTTTTAGTGTCAATTTTAATCATGAAAATAACAGTTTTTCAACTGTTATCACAACCCCAAACTTAAAACTTTGCTTGTCCTCAAGCAAATAAGATGTAACTCATCTTTAACCAATTCATATGATGATTCACTTCATTCAAAAATCTTCTTTTCAAGATAAGCAAAAACTTCACTCAAACTTATGACCAAGAGTTCAATCAAGATGTGCACATGCTTTAGTGTTCACAAAGTCATTTAAATTCCAACAAATGCTATTTTCATGAATGATCAATCAATTAAGCATGGATGTTCATGTGTTCATGTGATATTTCCTCACTAAGTCAAGTGTTTCACTCACACTCAAGTGTATAAGAGATGATCACTCATTCACTCTACTATCACAATGTTACATGAATCAACTTTGCCTTTCATTTTACCACAATCAAAAACATTCACAAGCATGCATCATCACAAGGACTTTTCTATGGCTTATAATGTGGCTGGGCTAACAAGAAAATTGGTTTTTCTGGATCACAAAATCCTTGAGTTAAGAGAATCATAACAACACAATCATCTTATTCATTCCCAACTTTCTTTTGCCTTTGCATTGAGCTTTGCTTCTTTTTCTTTTCTTTTCTTTTTCTTTGCATATTCTTACTTTTTAGCTCTTAGCTCAATGCTTTTCATGTTTTCCCAACAACCCCAAACTTGAACATTTAACAATACCACACAAGATCTTCTACTTAACTCAAGGTAAAGATTTTCAACTAAGGGTTTTCAGTGTATATTCAAGGCTAAGGGTTCAAAGGATAGAACACAAAGTGTTCTTTTTTTAGTGGGCTAATTTTATGAGTTTGGCCAATAAAAAGGTTTTTAACAAATGGCCTTGATCATGTGATGCAAAACAAGCAATTGATTCAATCATAGAAAACCTGGGCAAAACCATTCATGCTTTCACAGTAATAGCATTCAACAATAACAACTCTGGAGCTCAAAATCTCACATATAAGCTCATTCACATTTGACATACACATCCTGCTTAATTTCACAATCACAATCATGATATCATGCATTTGTTCACAAAGCTTGTGAATCACCTGTATAAGCATTTAATGTGCACATCTATCTCAACATCAATCAATCATAAGCATCATTCAGCATTACTTATCATACAATCACAGTTAATAGCAAACCATCATAACAAACCAGGTTTCAAATAAAGTACATCAGCCCTAATCTAAAAACAGAAAATACTTACAAAACTCTGGGTTGCCTCCCAGTGAGCGCTTGTTTAACGTCACGAGCTTGACCCAAACTTTCAAGGATCAACCAACAACATCATTGTGGAAAATTGTTGCACCTCTCCCCCTAGATAAGGTTTGAGACGTTGACCATTCACCACCCAACTCTTTTGTGGATCAGCAGCAACTGGATTAAATATTTCAATTGCTCCATGCGGATGCACTTCTTTTATCACATATGGTCCTGACCATTTTGACTTCAGCTTCCCAGGAAATATCTTCAATCTTGAATTGAACAATAATACCTGTTGTCCTGGATTGAAAACTCTGTTCACCAACTTTCTGTCATGATAAAATTTAATTTTGTCTTTGTAAGCCTTGGATGAATCATATGCATGTAATCGCATTTCTTCAAGCTCCAAAATCTGCCGTCTGCGTGTGCATTTAGTTTCATAAGGATCGAAATTCAAGAATTTCAAAGCCCATAATGCTTTATGCTCCAATTCTACAGGCAAATGGCATGCTTTCCCATAGACTAATTGGAATGGTGATAATCCCATAGAAGTCTTCATTGCTGTCCTATAAGCCCAAAGAGCATCATCCAATTTGAGAGACCAATCCTTTCTTGATGAAGTCACTGTTTTTTCCAGGATCCGTTTTATCTCCCTGTTAGATACCTCAGCTTGTCCATTGGTTTGCGGATGATACGGTGCAGCTACCTTATGTTTTACTCCATAGTGTTTAAGTACTTTCTCTAGCTGATAATTGCAAAAATGAGATCCTCCATCACTGATCAACACTCTTGGAGTGCCAAAACGTGAGAATATCTGCCTCTTCAGGAATTTAATTACTATACTAGCATCATTTTTAGGACAAGCTAATGCTTCCACCCATTTACTCACATAATCCACTGCTACCAGAATATATTCATTGTTGAAAGATGGAGGGAAGGGTCCAACAAAGTCAATACCCCAACAATCAAAAACCTCCACCTCTAAAATACCTTGTAAAGGCATCTCATGACGTTTAGTGATTGTCCCTGCTCTTTGACATTTGTCACAATTTTTAGCATGATTATGAGCATCTTTAAACAAAGTTGGCCAATAAAATCCTGATTGAAGGACTTTTGCTGCTGTTCTTTCTCCATTAAAATGTCCTCCATAAGGTGAATCATGACAATGCCAGAGAATTCCTTCTGCTTCTTCATTTGTAACACATCTCCTCAGAAGATTATCTGCTCCAATTTTGAACAAATAAGGATCATCCCAAACAAACTGTTTGGCATCATGCAAAAATTTCTTTCTTTGTTGCCAAGTTAAGTCTTCCGGCATGACCCTTGCAGCTTTGAAATTAGCCATATCAGCAAACCAGGGTCTCTGCTGAATATACATGAGTGATTCATCTGAAAAAGATTCCCAGATTTCAGACTCCTTGCTAGTGACTTCATTATTGACTAACCGTGACAAATGATCAGCAATTAAGTTTTCACTTCCTTTCTTATCACGGATGTCTACATCAAATTCTTGCAATAGTAAAACCCATCTAATCAGACGTGGCTTAGAATCTGGTTTTGTCAACAAATATTTGATAGCTGCATGATCTGTATAGACAGTTACCTTGGACCCAATAAGATAAGGTCTAAATTTCTCTAGAGCATACACAATAGCAAGAAATTCTTTCTCGGTTGTAGCATAATTCAATTGAGCATCATTCAAAACCTTGCTAGCATAATAAATTGGATGAAACTTTTGTTCTTTCCGCTGGCCAAGGACAACTCCTATTGCATAATCACTTGCATCACACATTAATTCAAAGTTTTGATTCCAATCTGGTGCTACAATTACTGGAGCTGACACTAACTTCTTCTTCAATGTGTCAAAAGCTTTCAAGCAATCTTCATTCATCATAAAAGGTGCATCCTTCATCAAAAGATTACTCAATGGTTTAGCAATTTTTGAGAAGTCCTTGATGAATCTTCTATAGAACCCAACATGACCAAGAAAACTTCTAATCCCCTTTACATTTGTTGGTGGAGGTAGTTTCTCAATGACTTCTACTTTAGCTTTGTCTACCTCAATTCCTTTAGCAGAGATTTTGTGCCCCAATACAATTCCTTCAGTTACCATGAAATGACATTTTTCCCAATTCAAAACAAGATTTGTCTGAACACATCTTTTGAGGACAGTGTTCAAATTAGCCAAACATCTTTGGAAAGAATTTCCAAAAACTGAGAAATCATCCATGAATACTTCAATGCATTTTTCTAAAAGATCCGCAAAAATTGCCTACATACACCTCTGAAACGTAGCTGGAGCATTACATAATCCAAAAGGCATCTTTCTATACGCAAAGATACCAAAAGGACAAGTAAAAGCCGTCTTCTCCTGGTCTTTTAGATCCACCACAATTTGATTATATCCAGAATATCCATCTAGAAAACAATAAAAAGCCTGCCCTGATAACCTTTCTAGCATTTGATCCATGAAAGGAAGAGGAAAATGATCTTTCCTAGTAGCTTTATTCAGCTTCCTGTAATCAATGCACATACGCCAACCAGTAACTGTCCGAGTAGGAATAAGTTCATTCTTATCATTATAAATTACTGTCATCCCACCTTTCTTTGGAACCACCTGTACTGGACTCACCCATTCACTGTCAGAGATTGGATAGATGATACCAGCTTCTAACAGTTTCAACACTTCTTTTCTGACAACCTCCTTCATAACAGGATTTAACCTTCTCTGTGGTTGAGCACTTGGTTTATAATCTTCTTCCATAAAAATTTTGTGCATGCAGTAAGTTGGGCTAATACCTTTGAGATCTGATATTGACCACCCAATTGCTTCTTTGTTGGCTTTCAGAATTTCTATCAATTGCTCTTCTTCTTGTGAAGATAAAGAGTTATTGATGATGACTGGCTTTGTTCCATCTTCTTCTAAAAACACATATTTCAGATGTGATGGCAATCTTTTTAATTCTGGTGTCTGTGTTTTGACTGTTTCTTCCTTATCAATTATTTCAAATCTTGGATCTTCCTCTGGACTCTTTTTCAATGTTTCCAAGTCCATTAGACATTCATCAATTAATTTCTCTTCTTCTTCATCTAAATCTTCACATGCATCAATGAGAGTTTTTTCCAATGGAGAAATATTTCGCACCATCCTTTCTTGCATCATACAAACTTCGTCAAGTTCATCAAATTGAAAACATGCTTTGTCATCATTTGGATATGTCATGGCCTTGGATACGTCAAAAGTGACTTCTTCATCGTCAACTATCAATTTAAGCTTACCATTCTCTACATCAATCAAAACTCTAGCAGTCTTCATAAAAGGTCTCCCAAGAATAAGAGGAACATCACTAGTTCCTTCCATCTCCATCACAATAAAATCCACTGGAAATACAAATTTGTCAACCTTCACTAAAACATCTTCAACAACTCCATATGGATACTTAAGAGACCTGTCTGCCAATTGAAGAGCCATTCTGGTTGGTTTAATTTCCAGCCCCTGAATTGTTCTGCACATGGATAGCGGCATTAGATTAATGCTAGCTCCCAAATCAATCAATGCTCTTCCAACTTTCACATCTCCTATGGTGCATGGAATAGTGAAGCTTCCTGGATCTTTAAGTTTAGGAGGTAGTTTCTGTATGATTGCACTGCAGTTGCCCTGTATATTGATAGTTTCCTTCTCAATGTACTTGTGTTTCTTTGTGAGGAGTTCCTTCAAAAATTTCGCATATGCTGGCATCTGTTGCAATGCTTCAGAGAATGGTATAGTAATCTCCAACTTTTTAAACAATTCCATGAATCTTTCCAACTACTTTTCTTTCTCCTTCCTCGAATAACTCTTTGGATAAGGAAGTGGCTTTTCATACTCTTTTTCTTTCTGTCTCTCCTCTCTCTCTTCTCTCTCTTTTTTTTCTCTCCTCTCCTCTTCTTCTTTTTCCTTTTTCTCTGTCTCAACTCTTTCTTTCCACTCACATGTTTCTTTTTCACTCTCACTCTCATTTTCTTTCTCTTCTCTTTCTTTTTGTCTCTCCTCTAACACTCTACCACTTCTAGTCACAATAGTTTTACACTCCTTTCCCAGATTATCATGTTTCATCTCGTCAACTATTCTCTCAACATAAACCTCCATTTCTTTAAATGCAACATCTACATTATGACAATAAGACGCATTCGTCTTCAAGAATCTTTGGAAAGTCTCTTCAAGCTTTGTTGTTTTCTCAACTGGAGTACATTGCATCTGCCATTGTGGTTGTTGCACTTGAACCATTGAGACCTGTTGTATTTCCTGTGGTATTTGAGAAAGTTTCATAGTTACTTCTTCAAGCTGTTGAGAGATAATTCTATTTTGAATAAGCAAAGCCTCATTTAATTGTAACAACTCCTTCTGACTAAAATCTCCTTTTTCAATATTTAGTTCATTGTCATTAGTAGCCATATTTTCAATAATTTCAGTTGCTTCCTCTAGAGTTTTCCATTTAATGTTTCCTCCTGCTGAGGCATGAAGCATCATCTTAGCTTGTGAACCAAGACCTCCAAGGAAAGTTAGGACTACTTCTTCTTCTTTGAAGCCATGCGTGGGTGTTTTTCTTAGCAGACTTTTGTATCTATCCCATGCATGCCCCAGTGATTCTTCCATGCCCTGCTTAAATGAAGATATCTCTTGCTTGCCTTTTGTCACCTTTGATTGTGGAAAGTACTTGTTCAAAAACTTTGTTACCACTGCTTCCCACTCTGTGAAACTTCCTTCTGGAAAAGAGTTCAACCAAAGCTTAGCATTGCCTCCCAATGAGAAAGGAAACAAACTAAGTTTGATTGCTTCGTCTGGCACCCCATTGATTTTCACTGTGTTGCAAATTTCATTAAATGTAGTAAGGTGCTCATATGGGCTTTCATGAGATAACCCATTGAATTGATTACTCTTCACCAGTTGGATCAATGCTGGTTTGACCTCCATATTGGCTGCATTGACTCTAGGTTTAGCTATGCTGTTAAAATGTTGAGGTCCAGCTACATTGGTGTAATCAGCAAGAGTTCTTCTGATATGATTATTCTCCATATTTTCTGTGCTATTGTCAGAACCTTGTGGTGATGGTTGTAACAGGGTTTCCGGAGGAGGGAAAAGTTCTCTAGATGTTCTGATTCTTCTCCTCCGTCTACTGTCTTCTAATCCTTCAAGCAACGGTTCTGTTGTTTTCTTGCTCCTGGTTCGAATTGCCTCCTGCATACACAAGAACACAAAACCCTAGAAGATTTGGTTAGCACAAAAAGATATAAAAGAAAATATAAGATTCAGAAAATAAAGACAAAAAACAGGAAAAAAAAAATAAAAAAAAATAAAGTAAAATAAAATAAAAATTCGAAATTTAAAAATAAAATAAAAAAAATAAGTCAAAGATAATTAATAATCACACAAATTAACCAGTTAAACCACGAGTCCCCGACAACGGCGCCAAAAACTTGATGGACAAATTTATGAACACCAAATTATGATGTCACAAACTTGTTTTCAATCGGCAAGTATGACCGAATCGTTCAAGTAATAAAACTTGGTAAGACCAAGTATCGTTCTTCCCAAAGGACTCACGGCCTAGTTTAGTTATGTGATTTCTTAATTAACTAAGACTTACAAACGAATTAATTGGGGTTTAAAATGCAAGACAGAAAATAAACATGTATGCATGAATTGTGATCAATGGCAAAAACAAAAGATAAACACTTTCAATGAAATTTATGTATGGATATGTTGTTGGGGTTCAATTTCATCTTATCCACTCTCATATATTTTAGGAATTCAACGATTAAATCACCATTGTTAATGCCACTCTCTAATGTACCTTTCCAGAAGGCTTCTCCCTAATCACGAGTTCATACAATTCCTAGCATTCCTAATGATTAGTTCATAAGTACAGGAGCTTAACGACAACCAATATAAAATTGGGAGAAATTCCCCGGATCTAGACTTCCCCGTACGTTCCCGTATCGACAAAACCAATAATCATGCATCGAATGAGTTAAACCATGCAAGCATTAAACAAAGAGGAAAAACCCTAACTAATGATGAAAGAAAGCATAAGTCTTAATTAAAAGATGTAAAAACAGATTCCATATATGAGAGTTTCACAAGACTACATTGATTCCCCAACAATCATAAAGAGGTTAGTTCACCATATTCATGGTGAACCTAGATGAATTACAATGAAAGAATGAAAGAATAAACCCTAAAAAGGTGAAGCGGAAGCCTCAGCATCCAAGATCCTCCTTCAAAGGGGTGATAGAGAGAGTGTTTGCCTCGTTCCAGCCAGAGATACCTAACCCTAGGAAACCCTAAAGCTTATGTATCATTCGTAAATTACAAAAAGTCAAGTCCAAGCCCATTAAAGTGCCGCTCAGCGGTAAACTACCGCTCAGCGGTGATTGCGTGACTTGTTTTCTCCCCTCAGCGGCCATTTTGCCCCTCAGCGGACCTCCCGCAAACTCCTGAGTGCCGCTCAGCGGTAAACTGCCGCTGACCGGTGACTTCGGCTTCTCCTTTTGCACTTTTTATTGTCTTTTCTGATTTCATCTCTCTCCTTCTTCACTTCTTTTACCAAATTCACCTTAAAACCTGCACAAAAACACTGAAATCAAGCATAAACCTGTCCAGCTCTCTTATTTCCAAAAATATATAGAAAAGCATGATTTCAAGCTAGTTTCTAAGTGTAAAGGTTGCTTTTAGTGTCAATTTTAATCATGAAAATAACAGTTTTTCAACTGTTATCAGGTGGCTAGGGTTAGGGTTTCAGTGGGTGGAAGATGATGCTCATGTGTTAGGGCTGAGGTGGCGCGTTCTGACTGGTTCACTAGTGAGTGCAAGGATCAGTGATGTGGCATCATTTGAGTGGTTAATATGTTAGTGATGGATTGCCACGTGGCATGATCTGGTGAAGTTTGGCTTAGGAGGGGTGTGTATAGGAAACTTAGGGAGGTGTAGTAGAAATGGCTTAGTGTTTGGGCTTGGTTGTTGGCCTGTTTCAGAAATAGGAGTGTATGTAGGGATTTTAGGGGGTTGATGGACAAATTTATGAACACCAAAATATGATGTCACAAACTTGTTTTTCAATCGGCAAGTATGACCGAATCGTTCAAGTAATAAACTTGGTAAGACCAAGTATCGTTCTTCCCAAAGGACTCACGGCCTAGTTTAGTTGTGTGGTTTATTGATTAGCTAAGACTTAAAGACGAAATATTTGGATTTTTATATGCAAAAGACGAAAATTAAATATGTATGCATGAAGTTTTGATCAATGGCAAAAGCAAAAGATAAACACTTTCAATGATTAACAATCATTGAAACAACTTAGTTCTGCAGTTTAGAAAGTGTAAAAGACGGTTGGCAATGACTCTAGGATTGAATGTACAAAATTCCAGCAATGATCTACTACTGAAATGAACAAAAACAAAACAAAAAAAACTCAAGCAATGAAATATGCAGTTCGGCCTACTGCTTGCAAGTAATTTCTGCTGTGACTTTCACACTAACAACCAAGCTAATGCTGAGCATATCACGGCTTTTCTGGTTGGCACTTTGTTACTAGTCATCTCAGCATTCCAGCTTAATTTTAAAAACGCAGAATAGCTTCAATGTTCAGATTCAACAGCTTATTAAAACCAGAAGTTCACAACAGAAAATTCAAATCAGATCTGCTGCTCATTTCATGCATCCGAGCTCTCAGTATTGAATGTCATAGCTCATACGGTATGCACATTGAACATACAATCAGATCACCACAAACACAACTCAAATAAGAAGTACAACTTGACGTTATGAACAAGAAAAATCAGCTAACATGATGATGACAAATTTATGAACACCGAAAAACGGCGCCATAAACTTGTTTAACAATCGGCAAGTATGACCGAATCGTATCAAGTAATAAAACTAGGTAAGACCAAGTATCGTTTTCCCAAAGGACTCACGGCCTAGTTAGTTATATGATTTGTTGATTATTTAAGACTTGTAAACAATTGATTGTAGGTTTAAATGCAAAAGACAGTAATTAAACATGCATGCATGAATTTGATCAATGGAAAAGAGGAAAACAAACACTTTAATGAATTAAATGGATGATTATGTTGTTGGGGTTATCAATTTCATCTTATCCACTCTCATATACTTTTAGGAATTTATCATTCTTTTCATCAATTGCTAATGCCACTCTCTAAAACACCTTGCAAGAAGGCCTATCCTTAATTACGAGTTCATACAATTCCTAGCATTCGTAGTAATTAGTTCTGAAGTGCAGGAGCTTAAAGGCAACCAATATGCTAATGGGGGAAATTCCCCGGATCTAGATTTCCCCGTATGTTCCCATATCGACAAAATCAATAATCATGGCAATGAATGAGTTAAACAAAGCAAGCATTAAGCAAAGAGGAAAAACCCTAACTAAAGATGAAAGAAAGCATGTATCTTAATATAAGATGTTAAAACAAATTCCATATATGAGAGTTTCACAAGACTACATTGATTCCCCAACAACAATACAAGGTTTAGTTCACCATATTCATGGTGAAACTAGATGAACAATAATGAAAGAATGGAAGAGATAAAAAAACCCTAGAAAGAGAAGAGGAGAGCTGTCACCATCTCCCAATCTACCCCCAAGGGGTGAAAAGTGTGTTTCTGCTTCCTCCCAGCCAAAGATACCAACCCTAGGACGTGCAAGTCCTTAAATAGGGCATAAAAATGACATAAAACAAGTCCAAGCCCATAAAAACAAAAGAAAACCGGTCCAAGCCCACTTAGAATGGCGCTCAGCGGTATTTTACAGCTGAGCGGTAATACCACATGATCCATTTTGCCCCCAGCTGCTGTTTTTGCCCCTCAGCGGTGATTTTGGCACCTGAAAAGTGCCGCTCAGCGGTATTTTACCGCTCAGCGCCACTCGGTCACACTTTTTATGCGTTCTGGTTGGTTTTTCAGCATTCTGGTTGACTTTTCTGGTTGACTGGTTGACTTTTCTGGTTTCTGGTTGACTTTTCAGCACTCCAATCATTCGGTATTTCAATTCTTCTTTCAAATCATTCAATTAGCCTATAAAATCAAGGGAATCTTGCATAAAACCATTAAATTCACTTTCAACTCTCTTATTCTCAAAACTAAAGCAAAAATATGAGTTCAAGCTAGTTTCTAAGTCTTAAAGGTTGCTTTTGGTATCAAATTTAAGCATACATCATGCAATAAGTCATAAGCAAACCATCATAACAAATAAAGTTCAAATTGAGAACATCAACCCTATTCTAAAAACATAAGCAAATAAGTTCAATATTACAAAACCAAAGATAGAAAAGATCCTGCTCTAGTGTTGATGGCATCCATCAGTAGATGCTATCTCAGCTCCTCATCAGTCTGTGCTGTCATTTGTATCTTCCTCCTCTTCATTATCTTCAGCATCCTCAAATGCGTCATCATCCTCATCATCTTCATCTTCCTCCATAGCTGAAGCTTCAGCTACTACAGCTCTGTTGCCATAGGTCTGCTCCTCTAGCCAATCTACCACACTATGGAATTCATCCATAGTCCACCTGTGTGCTGGAGGTGTATCATATAGCCCAATAATCATCTCAGCAGTCGCCACCTGTCCTCTGTGGATGGACTGCATCTGTGCACCTATGTGAGACATGTACATGTCTCTCATCTAGAATGGCTATGCCTCATAAGTCTCTACAGATGCCTGACTCGATGTTGGTCTTCTTTCTCTACGAGGACGTTGTGGTGGAACTGGCTAAGCTGCCTCCTCTCTTCCACAATACTGCCTATAATAGGCCTCATCAATGGATTTCCTCAACCTCTCCAATGGTGGAGTAGAAGTATCCACCCCAGTTATCTTGCACATGTGTGTAATCAAGGAAGGATGCCCTAAAGGTGCCTTGTTGTTCATAGTGTTGGCACACATTTGTATTTCATTGGCAATCACTTGGCCAATGTTAATGCTCATATTTCTGAGCACACAGTAAAGGAGAAGTTCCCTGCTGAGAGTGATGTCTGAAACATGCAAACACGGCTGAATGTTGGCATGGGAGAATGCCATCCAATACGTAGCAAGAGGAGTTAAATCAGTCCTCCTGATATTCACCACTGCACCATTTCTGTTCCTCTAGAAGTGTCCTCCAGGTACACATAGAACTTCCCCACATCATTAAAATCAGTGCCTTCCTCCATACAAAGAGCAAACTGGCACTGCTCTCCAACCCATTCAGTACCCAAAAAGTTGTTGATAGAGTTAGGATCATACCTAATAGCATGGCCTCTAACATAGCTTAGGTACTCCTCAGCCGGATAGCCACCCAACCTCCTTGCGTTGGTGTAAAATTCCTTTACCACTGCTCTATTGGCTGGTGCAGGGTATGTGGCCAATCTCCTCCAATTTCTTCCCATCAATTACTCTCCAAACTAAGGACCAAAGTTAGGTATCATTTCAGCTTTCCTCTCCATCAAGAGTCTCCTATCTTGAACAAACTTAAAATGCTTCTCATGTTTGCGAGATAGGAACCTACTAGAATAAGGTTGTTTAGGTTTCTTGTCTTTCCTTTTGGAGGCTGTGGTCTTCAATCTTTTGCCTGAAGCAGATGCCATCCCTACATCAAACACAAATTACAAAACCACAAAACATTTTGTTAATCATTAGTAAACCATAAACAAGGTTTAGGGTTTAGGGTTTAGGGTTTAGGAGAAAGGGGTGCAAAAAGGAAAACAGGGGGCTGCAAGGAAGAATATCTTTCTCTTTTTTAATTTTTGGGGCTTGGCCCAGCGCTGGCCCGGTGATTTCTTTCTGCTCCCTAACCTAAAATTCCCTAGGAGTTTCCTATCCTCCTCCCCATTTGCACGTTTCACTCAAAGCACATGAGACCCAAGGTCTCTTCTCTGAGCAAGAATCCCAGGCTTGCAACCCCTGCACACGCGCATGCCGTTGCTCCCGTCCGACCAGTCACCGTGTGATGAGTCAATATTTTATTCACTTCACTTAACTTATTGTGCTAGAATTAATCAGGGAATTGTGCTTAAATGTCCGATATTTTTCCGTTTTTGCTAATTGTGCTTAATTTGACCAGAAATTCTAATTTTAATTAATTTGAATTATTTGAGTTAATTATTTGCATTAGTAATTGCAGGAAAATTTTGGAAGTATAATTTGGGACATTTGAAAGTTAAAAGAGAAATGACAGTTGGACCTGGAGGTTTATTTTTGAGGTGCAAAAGCAAGACTTTATATTTTGGAGAATGCACTTGATATTAATGGCGGGATTCATTTTTGGGTTATTAAGAAAAGGCACATTCAATTGAATAAGTGGCACACATCCACGTCCTTAAGTAGCTGCCACGTTCTTGAAAGAGGAGAGGGCCCATGAGAAGGAATTTTTGACAGCACACTCCATGGAGAAGTCCAGCTGCCACACTAAGCCACGGACATCAAAAGGACTTTGGCAATTAAGAATTGAACTTTCCAGCAGCTGGGATGAAAGCACAACACGGCCCACATGGATAGAGGATTTTGGGCTTGAAAGAGTGGTGTGCACGGTGAAGAGAGAATGTTGGCTTGCTATTGGAGGGGTGCACGCGTCCAAGAAGCAGGCCTTCAACACGTCCAGCGAGACAGCACCAACACAGCCTTCAAGCAGCACGCGCAAGGGCCTGGTGGATGAAGAGAGAGCAGCACGTGGTGGCAGGAGAGAAGCTGCCCAGAGATTGCTTGCACACGGGGGGGGGGGGGGCATTCCTCTAATTGATTGGCACGGAGAGCAACTCCCAAACAGCAGCACGTTTGAGCAGGGGTGTGTCCAGCAATTGGTAGCACACGGTCCAGCAAGCACACACGTCCAACTTCCACGTCCACACTTGAGACACGGGTGGCATCCAACAATCAACACTTGGATCCACGGTCCAGCAGCGGGCAGCAACACATCCAGGAGGTGCATGAAGAAGTGCATGAAATGAGAAGCAAGGCAACGTGAAGGAGGTGCACACGGAAGTAACAGCATCCACGTCCAGCTTGGAGAGAATGGAGGGTAGCGGTCCAAAAAGCAAAGAAGCAGCACGTCCACGGCCCAACACGTACAACACGCTGGAGGTAGGTCTAGAAGTGGGAGAAAAATAGATCAGCTGAGCCGCCACCGGGAGGAGAGTGGATCTGGAGAAAGAAAGCAAGCATGGAGGGATATGGGTAGCAGCAGAAAAGTGATACATTTATTCTTTGCAAGCTGGAAGCACACTTTAATTAGGTGACCTAGAGGGGGCTGGACGTGGGAGGTTCCAGTAGCCACCACCGAAAGGAGAGTAGAGCATGAGAATAGCACGTTGATTTCTTTTGAAGGGAGGTTGATATCCAGCAAAGGGGGGGGGGGGTCTCGGCTGAGGAATGTGACCCAGCCGCCACTTGTTACTTGTTTATTTTCTCTTGGCTTTTGAATATTGTTTTTGGGCTGGAATCAATGAAGAGCTGATGTTTTATTATTTTTGCTAGATTCTCATTGCATTTTTTTATTTGGTTGTGTCCACGGAAGAGCAAGGAGCTGATTTATTTTGGCTTGGAGAGTTCATTTGGTTGTAGTAAAATTGGTGGTGTGCACGGTGATTGAATGATGGGACGTGTGAAGGTATTTGGCAGCCGAATGTGTACCACTCATTTTCTTTATTGATTTAAGAATGAAGAAGTAGAGTAGGTGAATTGTGTGGTGTACGGTGATGGCTGGAAGAGTGGCCCACGGCTATTGGATGCATTTCTTTTATTTTCTTTTTAAGAATGAATGGATAACTTAGGAGCAGCAAGGTACGGTGATAGCTTCAATTTTAATTGCTTTAAATTCCTTTTGCAAAAATGAGTGGACCATATGCGATTAAAGGATTATAGAAGTTGGAAGTTCATGTCTGGAAGGAAGAAACATCCAAATTGTTTTGATATTTTTTCTTTGCTTGCCACATAATGTCACGGTCATGGAGTAGTTTCTTATAAGCATTTGCAATTTTTAATTTTTGTTGGTAGATGAATTGGTCACAATTAATAGTAGAGAAATTTTACTTTCTTTATTTTCTTTTATTGCTTAAAATATTTTATATCGGTTGTAGTTTCATTTTAATGCTTTTATTTATATTCGGTTGTGTTTAATTTTAATTTTTTTTAGTTCAATTGCATTCACAAAAACATTTTCAAAAACCCCCCCATTGCGTGTTTGACTTGAGACTTGAACCAAATTTGGTCCTTGAGAGACGACCTAGGAGTCACTTCCTAGTACTATACTGCATTCTTTTATGCACAACTTTTGTGGGAGGTGCGACCCTCTCAATCAAAATGGCGCCGTTGCCGGGGACCAACGGTTCAGTCTTAGGTCTTTTTGTTGTGTTTGTGTGTGTTGTGTTTTGTCTTGTGTTGTGTTGTGATGTGATGTGATGTGATGTTCTGTTTTGTGTGTGCGTGTTGCATGTATAAATGTGTTGTGTTTTATTTGTTTCGTGAGTTTTAGTATTCTTCTTTCACCATGTCTACCTATTTTGATTATGTGAATACTGCTTCTTTTGCTTGTGCCTCTAATTACGATTCTCCTTCTGCATGTTACTCTGATTGTAATTCATATTCTGCTGATTTCTATGTTGAGAACAATATGACTCATCCTCTAATTTCTGAGAGTGCTCTTTGTGAGCCGGTTTCACTTAAGGAGGATGATCTTCATTGCGATCTCACCTCTGGACTGATACATTTGCTGCCTAAGTTTCATGGTTTTGCAGGAGAATGCCCACACAGACATTTGGAGGAGCTCCACATCATGTGCTCTTCAATGAAGCCTCCAGATGTCCCTCTTGATCACATTTTCTTGAGTGCATTTCCGCATTCATTACAAGGAGCAGCTAAGGATTGGAAAGACTCTCTTCCTCTGAGATCCGTTACCGATTGGGGATATCTTGAGCACCAGTTTCTGAGCAAATTTTCCCCTGTGCAATATGCTTACAGCAACGGTCTTGGATGGAATGACCCTACCTTGGGATGGTACAATGCTCCACAACATCAATATCAAGAACCACCATTCCAGAGTACTTTCCTGCCTCCACTTGTCCAACAATACGAGAGTCAGCAATATGATGCTCCTTCCCAAATAGCTCCTCAACCTTCTACTTCTGAGCCTACATTGAAGGAGTTACTAAGGCAAATGGCCATGCAGAACATTGAGTTCATGCAAGAGACCAAAGCATCCATTCAGAGTTTGAATGATAAAATAGGGCAGATGGCCACTCAACTCACTGAGGAACAGTCTCAAGATTCAGAGTTACCATTTCAGACTGTTCAGATTCCAGATGATGATGATAGTGGCATCAACATAGAAGATGGGGAGAAGAGTCATGAGCTTACTACTGCGCCACATACTTTCCCACCTTCAGATGGTCCCACTCTTGCACCTGAGGAGACCGAGAAAGATTTTGAGGACCAGGCATATATGAGCAACATTTTTGAGAAAGGTAGACCATCATCAGCTTCCACCACTCTTCCAATCTTCAGGGAAGTGGAGGTAAGCATACCTCAGTATGATTATGTCAGTGATGATTATATTGATGATTATGTTGTTGAGAGGTATGCTGATGATTATATTGTTGTTGAGTCTGATTTTAATTTTCCCTCTATGCATGATGAGAACCAAATTTTGCTGTCGCATCCGAATGTTTATTCTCCATGCATTGAACATGAATCTGAGTCTGTAGTTGATATTGCTTGTGATTTTGAAATTGATTCATGTTCTGAGGATGTATCTGAGGTTTAGTCTGATAAATTGGGATTGGGTGTTATACCTCTGCATGTCATTTCTTTGGAGCCACAATGTACTAACCATGCTGCAGGAGGTACATATGAATTTGACCAACATGCACCTCCAGTGGAAGACAAGGGTGCTTACACTCACAAAAGCTTCAACATCAGTAGGCACCTGCTGAACCCGCTCATCAACAGTCTTTGCTTCTTAGATCCAGCTGTGGATGATATCTCCCTGCTAGATCAAATCTGGAGGATGAAGCAATTCTTCCTCAAAACTTCCTTGCTGGATCCTGTGGTGGAAGACATCTCCCTGAAAGTCCAAAATTGGCAACTGCCACCATGATCAGGGGAGTTTTCTTTCTCTCTTCTCCCCCTTTCCCTACTTTTATTGCACTTGTCCATGATCTGTTCACTGTTTTGATTTTCGATCTTATGCTTATGACACATTGAGGACACTGTGTAGTTTAAGTGTGGTCTATTGGGGGAGATTCTGATTTTTCTTCGTTAGTTTTTGTTTTCCGTGTTAATTTTTTTCTTTTCTAGGTAGTTTTTGTTTTGTTTTGTGTACAGTTTTACATGTTTCTCTTGATTTCTGGACTTTGTTTGGGTTGTAGACTTATCATTTCCTTCACTTGATTGATACTTATTTGTTTGAAATCCTTGCTTTTCTCTGCTTGGAAGATGATTATGATTTTTGAGAGTTGAATTGATTGTGACACAAATGCCCTGTGTGAGAATTTGAGCCACTTTATGTTCTTTCTTGTGTGTGATATGTCTCTTGATTGCTTGCCATATGCCTTGGCTTGACTCTTGTTGATAATTCTTGATTGATATGCATGTTTGGAAGTGATAAAGGCAGTTTTGTTCTTGAGCCTCTCTAGCCACATAAGCCTACCTTGTTCTAATCCTTTGAAAACCCCTTTTGAGCCTATACTTTCCTCATTTCTTTGTTTTGAAGCTCATACACTGGCCCTAAGTGAAACACCATGATTACCTTAACCTTAGGGAATTTTGGAGCTTTGGAAGTGTTTTGGGAACAAGTGTGGTCTCCTTGGGGATTCTGATGAGTTGGCTAGTTGGTTCCTCTTCTTGTTTTGTTTTGGTAAATATATGTGTATCTTGTCTTTTACAATTTTGTTTTGAAAAGAGGGAAAAGAAAAGAGACAGGATGAAAAAAAAAAAGTAGAGAAAAATGAGAAAAATAAAAAAATTTGTGAATAATGGAGTCAAGAAGAGGATTGAATTAGAGGTTTTGGGTGTGAGTTGACTGTGTTTACACTTGTTCCCCCTTTGCTCCTCTATTTCTTTTGGTTTGTAGCTTCTCATCCACATTTATCCTCCCTTGTCCTTGGCCCCATTTCACCCATAAAAGACCTTCTGATTTAAACATGCATGTGTTTGAGTGTTGATATTAGAGACTTGCCAAGTCTGTTGTTGTTTGCTTTCTTGAGTGCATTGAGTTGATATTCTTTACCTTATACACTTGAGAGAAACACTGATAGTGCATCTGTGAGGTTTTGTTACTGTTGATTCACCTCTTGAGCTGATTAATCATTTTGCCATGTCTTGAATTGCTTGGATGATTTCATGAGTATCTGCTTTCTCTGATTCATTCTGTGTTGGAATTGTCTACTTCTTTTCTCTGTCCAGATTTCTTGAGGAATGTGTAATTCTGTTTGCTTCCTTGTGAGTCTCTGTTTTCTATGTGCTGAGATTGTGTCACTTCCCTGATGTCCTTTGAACTATTCCTTGATTTGCGTCTTGATTTTGCCCAGGAGTGCAAAAGACTAAGTGTGGTCTATTTTGATGAGTCAATATTTTATTCACTTCACTTAACTTATTGTGCTAGAATTAATCAGGGAATTGTGCTTAAATGTCCGATATTTTTCCGTTTTTGCTAATTGTGCTTAATTTGACCAGAAATTCTAATTTTAATTAATTGAATTATTTGAGTTAATTATTTGCATTAGTAATTGCAGGAAAATTTTGGAAGTATAATTTGGGACATTTGAAAGTTAAAAGAGAAATGACAGTTGGACCTGGAGGTTTATTTTTGAGGTGCAAACACAAGACTTTATATTTTGGAGAATGCACTTGATATTAATGGCGGGATTCATTTTTGGGTTATTAAGAAAAGGCACATTCAATTGAATAAGTGGCACACATCCACGTCCTTAAGTAGCTGCCACGTTCTTGAAAGAAGAGAGGGCCCATGAGAAGGAATTTCTGACAGCACACTCCATGGAGAAGTCCAGCTGCCACACTAAGCCACGGACATCAAAAGGACTTTGGCAATTAAGAATTGAACTTTCCAGCAGCTGGGATGAAAGCACAACACAGCCCACATGGATAGAGGATTTTGGGCTTGAAAGAGTGGTGTGCACGGTGAAGAGAGAATGTTGGCTTGCTATTGGAGGGGTGCACGCGTCCAAGAAGCAGGCCTTCAACATGTCCAGCGAGACAGCACCAACACAGCCTTCAAGCAGCACGCGCAAGGGCCTGGTGGATGAAGAGAGAGCAACACGTGGTGGCAGCAGAGAAGCTGCCCAGAGATTGCTTGCACACGGGGGGGGGGGGGGGCATTCCTCTAATTGATTGGCACGGAGAGCAACTCCCAAACAGCAGCACGTTTGAGCAGGGGTGTGTCCAGCAATTGGTAGCACACGGTCCAGCAAGCACACACGTCCAGCTTCCACGTCCACACTTGAGACACGGGTGGTATCCAACAATCAACACTTGGATCCACGGTCCAGCAGCGGGCAGCAACACATCCAGGAGGTGCATGAAGAAGTGCATGAAATGAGAAGCAAGGCAACGTGAAGGAGGTGCACACGGAAGTAACAGCATCCACGTCCAGCTTGGAGAGAATGGAGGGTAGCGGTCCAAAAAGCAAAGAAGCAGCACGTCCACGGCCCAACACGTACAGCACACTTGAGGTAGGTCTAGAAGTGGGAGAAAAACAGATCAGCTGAGCCGCCACCGGGAGGAGAGTGGATCTGGAGAAAGAAAGCAAGCATGGAGGGATATGGGTAGCAGCAGAAAAGTGATACATTTATTCTTTGCAAGCTGGAAGCACACTTCAATTAGGTGACCTAGAGGGGGCTGGACGTGGGAGGTTCCAGTAGCCACCACCGAAAGGAGAGTAGAGCATGAGAATAGCATGTTGATTTCTTTTGAAGGGAGGTTGATATCCAGCAAAGGGGGGGGGGTCTCGGCTGAGGAACGTGACCCAGCCGCCACTTGTTACTTGTTTATTTTCTCTTGGCTTTTGAATATTGTTTTTGGGCTGGAATCAATGAAGAGCTGATGTTTTATTATTTTTGCTAGATTCTCATTGCATTTTTTTATTTGGTTGTGTCCACGGAAGAGCAAGGAGCTGATTTATTTTGGCTTGGAGAGTTCATTTGGCTGTAGTAAAATTGGTGGTGTGCACGGTGATTGAATGATGGGACGTGTGAAGGTATTTGGCAGCCGAATGTGTACCACTCATTTTCTTTATTGATTTAAGAATGAAGAAGTAGAGTAGGTGAATTGTGTGGTGTACGGTGATGGCTGGAAGAATGGCCCATGCATTTCTTTTATTTTCTTTTTAAGAATGAATGGATAACTTAGGAGCAGCAAGGTACGGTGATAGCTTCAATTTTAATTGCTTTAAATTCCTTTTGCAAAAATGAGTGGACCATATGCGATTAAAGGATTATAGAAGGGTGAAGTTCATGTCTGGAAGGAAGAAACATCCAAATTGTTTTGATATTTTTTCTTTGCTTGCCACATAATGTCACGGTCATGGAGTAGTTTCTTATAAGCATTTGCAATTTTTAATTTTTGTTGGTAGATGAATTGGTCACAATTAATAGTAGAGAAATTTTACTTTCTTTATTTTTTTTTATTGCTTAAAATATTTTATATCGGTTGTAGTTTCATTTTAATGCTTTTATTTATATTCGGTTGTGTTTAATTTTAATTTTTTTTAGTTCAATTGCATTCACAAAAACATTTTCAAAAACCCCCCCATTGCGTGTTTGACTTGAGACTTGAACCAAATTTGGTCCTTGAGAGACAACCTAGGAGTCACTTCCTAGTACTATATTGCATTCTTTTATGCACAACTTTTGTGGGAGGTGCGACCCTCTCAATCACCGTGCCACCGCCTCCTACCCGCCTTGGCGTCGTTGGTGACACCACTCCGTCGGAGCCACCGCCGACCACGGCGTCACTGCCCTCTCTCTCCTCGCTTCGAAAACGGCAACCCAAGGAAGGGTTTGCCTCCGCCGCACATGCTCCACCACTTCTTCAAACCGACAGCCGTGAACCGTCGTCTATGGCGTCGCCAGTAACGACGTGCGCCGCCGCAGCCATCGTCAGCCAAGGCACTAGGCTGTTCCCCCCTTTTCTTTCTACGTGGCGACAGTCGTCCACTGAGCCAATGTCGCCGCTCAAGGGACGCGTTCTCCCCGACACCGACTTTCTCTTTCTACTACTGATGCAGGGGTGGTCTCCTTCGCCGCAACCCAATCCATTGAGAATCGCACGGAGACTCTTCTCTTCTTCCTCTACGCACTACTACCCTAATCTAGTGTTCTACAACGTGATGGTGAGCCTGAAGGTGGTTGCGTGTGCCTCTTCTTAGATTGGACAAGAATGAATGAAAGTGGAGATCGATGTTGAATGGTTGAAGGTGATGGTGGGCGACACAATGGCAAATTCTGGCTTTGGTTCAATGAATGTAAAGTACGAGCTTGTGTTTGGGTGCTGGAAATTGGTCATTGTTCTTGGTGATTGGTGCTTATCTCGGTGGCTTTGTGCAATGCAGGTTGAGGATGGTGTTATGCCTGAGTTGGGATGGAGGTTCCAATGGGTGAATGGAATGGTTCTGTGAAGATGAAGATACTGTTTTGTTATTTTTTTTTCTGTTATGTTTTTCTGGTGAGTGTCCAGTTTAATGATTCAAGTTCGTTGTTGATGACTGGAGATGGGCAGAGGCGCGGGGCATAGTTTTGTTGTCCATTATGGTCTATGGCTTCTGTGATCAACTCAGGATGAAATTTGAGGTCTTACTTGAGAAAAGGAAACAGGTGTATCGAATCTCGTTTGGTCGTTGGTTGAGTAGATGAACTCGCTTGGAGGAGATAAATAGGACCGTAGAAGTGGATGTGGGGAGGGTGATGATGATGTTCGGTAACAATGGACATATACAAATATCCACAACACTAGGAATGTATTCAACAATAATCATAAGCAAATATAGCAACAACGTAACAAAGATATGTTCAAGGGCAAGCAACCAACTCACTAAAACATGGAGTGCAAGGCATTACTTACCTCTTGAAGATCTGTTTGCTATTGCCAACCTTGTGTCTCCAAGGGGTCTCTCCCTTTCCTTTGGCTGGCTGGCTTCTCCCTTCTCTTTCCTGTGAATGATTTCTCTTGTTCTCAGAAATGGATGATGATCCCCCCTCGAAAGAAATCTCTCTCCCTCTCTTAATCCTTCCCTCGTGCCTTTTGTGCTCTTTTGCAGAAATCCCTGTACTAATTTCGTATGCCCCAAATCGCCTCTGCCACCACCCCGCTCTCGTAGTCCTTACCTGCAGAAAACGGTTTTCTGCCCCCCTCCCCCTCCAACACACGTACACGCTGTACCCCACAACCAAAATAAAATATAAAGAGGTGAAACTAAAAAAATAAAAACTAAAAACAAAAATTGAAAACTAAAAAATATATATACATAAAAGAAAGAAAGAATAAAATAAAATAATAAAAAAAATGGAATGAAAAAATAAAAACAATAAAAAAATAAAAAACGAAAATAAAAAATAAAAACATAAAAAAGTAAATAATAAAACATAGGAGAAACCTACGGTATAGCCAAAAAACCAATCCGGACGAAATTCGGTATTGACATTCATTGCAAGAAAAATTTTGGAAATACAGTTTGAGACATTTGGAGGGCTGCCACATAATTCAAGACTTTCCACATAGGCATTTTAGAATTAGTTATATTGTAATTTAGTGGTTTAGGATTTTTGGACCAACTTTTACATTTTTGGCAATTTTTGGCAAAAGATGTTAGGCCCAAAAGTGATTTAGGTTTAGTTTTTTTATTATATTTTCCTTTAAAAAAACAAAAGAAATTCATTCGGTAGGAGGAAGGAACCAGCCGCCACTCTCTCGGATTTTTTTAGGCTTTGCTTTGAATGTTGTTTTTAGAGCTTTTATGCTGATGCTTGAACAATTTTTACGCTGTTATAGGGGATGAATGGGAGCGCATATCTTGAATTTTATTTCATTTAAGTAACAAGCATTGGACTCATGAAACAACGTTGTTTTTAGTTTTCCATTCAATGAAAAAGAATGCGCACAAGAGCTCCACGTTAATAGCTATTTGCTGCATTTATTTCTCCCTTTTTCATTTTGGGTACAACACTTGTGATTGAATGTCCCCCTATCTTCATTTCTTCCAACACGTTGATGGCTACTGATGAAAAGAAGAGGAGAGCACGCTGATTCATGGATAGGAGGCATTGATTATTTCTTTGTCAAGGCTGCTGATTCATTTGCTTTGGAGAAGGTGATGTCACGGCCTGACAGGGAGAAATGGTGCAACAGGTCACGTCCAACGTTGGTGCGCATTCTGGGCATTCATTTTGTGCTGGCGGAAAGACACGGTGATTTAATTATCTTTCTTTTATTTGCTGGAGATGAGGGTGCACATAAAGCAAAAAGAGGTGTGCACGGGGACATTTTTTTTTAGCTTTAAACCTGCACCGATTGGGATGTTTTTAACATTGGAAAATTGTTTTATTTTTTAGCTTCAACTTGCACCAAAACTCATTTTAATATTATTGAATTTGGAATTACATTCAGCAATCTGGTTCATTTTATTTTACTGTTAGCGCATTTTTAGTTTTAGTTTGTTGATTCCCGCTATAGATATGCGTTGGTGGATGACTATAATGTGAACACTATGTTTAGCTTAAGCGTTGCATATTTTCATTTATTCCCGCTGCTTTGTGTTTCAATTGGTTGATGCCTTGTTTCTTTGAATTTTTATTCCTAACTGTAATGTGCATTACATTTTTAGCTAATGTTTCTTTATTATCTGTTGCATGTTAATTAGTTCACACATCTTGTTTTAGAGACCGTTCGGTCTTAATGTAGAACCGTTCGGTCCTCTGTAGGACCATTCGGTCTTCATTTTTTGTTCATTTATTTCAATGTTTTCAATTATGTTTGGTTGTATTTAATTTCCACATTTAATTTAGTTCATTTCTAATCGCAAAAACACTTTCAACGCCCCCCCACTACATGTTTGACCTAAGTCTCAAACCATAGTTTGGTCCTTGAGAGACGACCTAGGAGTCACTTCCTAGTCTATACTGCATTTTTATTGCACACCAAATTTGTATAGGCCGTGATAGCCCCATCACTTGTACTAGAAGAAAAAGGTTTTTGAAAAATGTTGAATGATTGTAGTAATTGTTCTGAAAAGCTGAGTTACAATCTGTTTTGCTTGAGGACAAGCAATGTTCTAAGTTTGGGGTTGTGATAACCGTTGAAAATACGGTTATCTATGATGTAATTTTGGCACTAAATGCACTCTTTTCTCCTTAGAAACTTGCTTGGAATCAGGTTATTTTTCTTTAGTTTTGTGAATAAGAGAGTTGAGGTTATACTTGATTATTTTATTACTAAATTTCCTTGATTTTGTAGGCTATTGAAATGATTTGAAAGAAGAGTTAAAGTATCAAATAGTTGGAATGCAGAAAAGTCAACCAGAATGAATAAAAGTCAACCAGAGTGCAAAAAAGTCAACAAAAGTGCAGAATTTCGTCTCGCACTGCCCCCGGGCGCCCCTAAGGGGCGCTTGAGCGCAAAAAATGCACCGCACACCGCCTCGGCGCCCTTCTAGGGGCGCTTGAGCCCTAGAAGGTGCCGCACACCGCCCGGGCGCCCCATTTAGGACGCTTGAGCGCCAGTTTCGTGGGCTTGGACCTGTTTTCTTGTATTTTTATGTTCTATTTAAGGACTTGCACGTCCTAGGTTTTGTATCTTTTGATGGCTTGAGCAGAGAAAAACACTTTTCACCCCTTGGGGGGTAGATTTGGGGATGGTGACACCCCTCCTATTCCTGTAGGGTAGATTTGGGGATGATGTAACTGTGCACATTATATTCTTATATAGGTGGTTCACAAGCATTGTGAACAAATGCAAGATGTTGTGATTGTGATTATGATTCTAAGCAGGATGTTATATGTGGAATGTGAATGAGCTTATATGTGAGGTTTTGAGCTCTAGAGTTGTTGTGATTGAATGTTATTACTTTGAAAGCATGAATGACTTTGCCCAGGTTTTCTATGATTGAATCACTTGTTTGTTTGCATCATATGATGAAGGCCATTTGTTGGTAACCCTTTTGTTAGCCAAATGCATGAATTTAGCCCACTAAAAGAGAGCACTATGTGTTCTATCCTTTGAACCCTTAGCCTTGAACATGATTTGAAAACCCTTTTTGAAAAGCTTTACCTTGAGTTAAGTTGAAAACATTTTGTGGTATTGATAAATGTTCAAGTTTGGGGTTGTTGGAAAATAGAAAGGGAAAATGAAAAACATTGAGCTAAAAGTTAAGCATGTGAAAAGAAAAAGAAAAAGGAAAGAAAGAACAAAAAAAACCTCAATGCAAAAGAAAGTTGGGAATAATTAAGAATGGTTGTGTTTAGATGATTCTCTTAACTCAAGGGTTTTGTGATCCAGAAAAACATATTGTTATTGTTAGCCCAGCCACATTATAAGCCATTGAAAAAATCTTGTGATGATGTTTGCTTGTAAGTGTTTTTGATTATGGTTAAATGAAAGGCAAAGTTGATTCATGTGACATTGTGATAGTGGAGTGAATAAGTGACATCTTATACACTTGTGTGTTTGAGTGAAACACTTTATCTAGTGAGGATAGATTCCATCAAACACATTATAACATCTTTGCTTAGTTGATTGATCATTCATGATAATAGCATTTGTTGGATACTATGTGATTGAGTTAACACTAAAAGCATGTGCACATCTTGATTGAAGTCTTGGTGATGAGCTAAATTGAGTATTTACTTTTCTTGAAAGAAGGATTTTTAAATGTAGTGAACCATTGTATGGATTGGTGGAAGATTGAGTTACATCTTATTTGCTTGAGGACAAGCAAAGTTCTAAGTTTGGCGTTGTGATAACAGTTGAAAAACTGTTATTTTTATACTTAGAATTGACGTCAATTACAACCTTTATGACTTAGAAATTAGCTTGAACTCATGATTTTGTTGAATTGTTGGAAATAAGAGAGTTGGACAGGTTTTATGCTTGATTTCCTTGTTTTTGCAAGTTTTGAGATGAAATTGACGAAAGAAGTGAAGTGGGATAGAGATGGAATCAGAAAAGGACACGAAAAGTGCAAAAGAAGAGAATCAGCAAGTACCGCCAACGCCATTTACCGCTGAGAGGCACTTTTCAGTACTCGTTGGCACCACTGAGGGGTAACTATGGCGCTGAGGGGAAGAATTGACATGCGCTACTACCGCTGAGCGACACTTTTCTGGGCTTGGGCCTACTTTTCTGTAATTTTTAGAATATTATATAAGCTTTAGGATGTTGTAGGGTTTGTATCTTTGGTTGGAACGAAGCAAAAACGCACTCTTTCACCCCTTGGAGGAGGATTTTGGATGCTAAGGCTCCTTTCTCAACTTTCTAGGGTTCTATCCTTCACTTTTCCATTGTATTTCATCTAGTTTCACCATGAATATGGTGAACTAAATTTATTTTGTTGTTGGGGGAATCAATGTAAATCCTTAGAAACTCTCTTGTATGGAATTTGTTCTTCAAGATCATTTTTATGATACATGCTTTCTTTCATTAATAGTTAGGGTTTTTCCTCTTTGCTCAAAGCATGCATTGTTTAAGTCATTCAATGTCATGATTACTGGTTTTGTCGATATGGACACATACGGGGAAATCTAGATCTAGGGAATCTCTCCCATCAGTATATTACAAACCTAGACATGGGAGTATGATAGTTGGTTGCCTTTAAGCTTCTGTTCACTATAATGCATGATTAATTGTTAGGGAGACAAGACATTGTAAACTATTGCATTTGAAACTTACAACAATTTGTTTGCAAGTCTTAATTCATCAATAAATCACATACCTGTCTAGGCCGTGAGTCCTTTGGGAGAAGGATACTTGGTCTTACCAGGTTCATTACTTGATATGATTCGGTTACACTTGCCAAGTGATGCGGCTGTCGCGGCCCATACAAATTTAATGTGCATTAAGAATGCAGTATAGTGCTAGGAAGTGAGTCCTAGGTCGTCTCTCAAGGACCAAATGTGGTTCGTGACTTAGGTCAAACACGCAGTGGGGGGTTTTGAAAGTGTTTTTGTGATTAGAAATGAACTTAATTAAAACTGGAAATTAAATACAACCAAACATAATTGAAAACATTGACATAAATGAACAAAGCATGAAGACGAACAATCCTACAGACCGAACGATTCTACATTGAGACCGAACGGTCTCTAAACCAAGTGAGGAAATTGGAAATGCGGGAAGATAAAGAAGCCGAACAGAATAGACATCATAGCGAACCAAAACAATAAACTAAACGGACAGGAAATGAAGATAAGTCGAACGACACAATTAGAGACTGAACGGTCTAAACACAGCAAAACCAGAAAAATGTAGAATTCATCAAGATTGAAAACAAAATGCTGGAACAGTAAACACGCAGAAGACGTAACAACATCTTAATTGAGATGTACCAAATGAACTTAAACATTAAACGCAACAGTAAAAGCATCAGTAAAAGCAAACCGACATTGAAACAACGGTAAAATACAACAAATAATAAAAATAAAAACATTTAACTAAAAATGAAATTCATCAAGGATTCAACACTTCAAATAAAATGCGTGAATAGTGAAGAAATCAGCAATTGCAATCGGAAATGAAATATCTATTAAAAACGTGTGGCAGTAAAATAAATTCAATGCAAAAGTGCTTTGGAGCTATCCTAAAATTTATAGACGTGACAGCCATATGCACATTCCAATTACAAAGTAAATTTGCATTTTCACCAAGAAAAATAAAATGTCTCGCGTGTGTGCACCGCTTTTCTCCAATAATTCATCAACGCTTATGCCAATATGAGTCACCGTCCTTCTCCATTCAAAGTCGTGAAATTGTTAGGGTTTTTCTTCTATACTCTATGCATGCTTTGTTTAACTCATTCAATTGCATGATCATTTCTCAAGCATTATCTGGGAGGAGAAGTAGAGCAGTTGTCCACGGTGATGAAGTTAGTCGATCCTTGAAGCTTTATTGGGTCAAGCTAGTGACGTTAAAAGAGCGCTTGCTGGGAGACAACCTAGAGATTTAAGAAATTTTCATTTTTAGTTTGGTGATGTAATTATGAACTTTTGTTATTTTTGTTTTAGTTACAAACTGTTTACAGGGATTACGTCTACTGAAGGATGTTATATGGAGAAGTATCTACTGAAGGATACTAGGTTCGTTTGCACTTACTGATGGGTGCTGGAAGATTTTGGGTCAGTCTCGTGATGTTAAACAAGCGCTTTCTAGGAGGCAACCCAATGTTTTAAATTTGTTGAACTTATTTGTTTTGGTTTTTAGAATAGGGTTTAATGTACTCAATTTGAAACTTTGTCTGTTATGATGGTTTCCTTGTGACTTTTGTGTGATAAGTAATGCTTGATGATGCTTTGATATTGATTGATGTTGAGAATGTGCACATTATATGCTGAGATATAGGTGGTTCACAAGCTTTGTGAACAAATGCATGATGTTGTGTTTGTGATTATGATGCAAAGCAGTATGTGGAATGGTTGAATGAGCCTATATGAGGTTTTGAGATCCAGAGTTTTAATTGGATGATATTACATTGAAAGTATGAATGACTTTGCCTAAATTTTCTATGATTGAATTACTTGTTGTTATGTGTCATAGATCAAGGCCATTTGTTGGTAACCTTTTTTAGCCAAAATGCATGATTCTAGCCCATTAAAAGAGAACACTACGTGTTCTATCCTTTGAACCCTTAGCCTTGAACATGATTAGAAAACCCTGTTTGAAAAAGCTTTACCTTGAGTTGAGTTGAAGATGTATAGTGGTATTGATAAATGTTCAAGTTTGGGGTTGTTGGGAAGTCTAGAAAGGGAAAATAACAAGCATTGAGCCAAGAGCTAAGCATGTGAAAATCAAAAGAAAAAGGAATAAAAGAAAGAAAAAGAGAAAGGCTCAATGCAAAAGAAAGTTGGGAAGAAGGCATAATGGTTTTTTTTAATGATTCACTTGACTCAAGGATTTTGTAATCTAGAAAAACCAATTTTCTTGTTGGCCTAGCCACTTAGCCCAGCCACTTAGCCCAGCCACATTATAAGCCATTGAAAAGTCCTTGTGATGACACTTACTTGTGAATGAGTTTGATTGTGATTAAATGAAAGGAAAAGTTAATTCATGTGACATTGTGATAGTAGAGTGAATGAGTGACCTCTTATACACTTGTGTGTTTGAGTGAAACATTTTTTCTGGTGAGGACAAATTCCATGAGCACATAATTTCATCTTTACTTAGATGATTGATCATTCATGAGAATAGCATTTGTTGGATTTTATGGAATTATGTGAACACTAAAGCATGTGTGCATCTTAACTTTTGAGTATTTACTTGTCTTGAGAAAAGATGTTTTGAAATTGGTGAACCATTGTATGGATTGGTGGAAGATTGAGTTACATCTTGTTTGCTTGAGGACAAGCAAAGTTCTAAGTTTGGGGTTGTGATAACAGTTGAAAACCTGTTATTTTTATACTTAAATTTGACCTTAAAGACAACCTTTATGACTTAGAAACTAGCTTGGAATCATGTTTTTGTTGAAGTTTTGGAAATAAGAGAGTTGGACAGGTTTTATGCTTGATTTCCTTGTTTTTGCAGGTTTTAAAGATGAATTGAGTGAAAGAAGTGAAGGAGCTAAGAGTTGAATTCAGAAAAGGGAGAAAAAGTGCATAAAAGGAAGAAGCCGCAAATACCGCTCAGCGTCATTTACCGCTGAGCGACACTTTGAAGACCTGCAGTCACCGTTGAGGGGCAAAACTGCAGCTGAGGGACATAATAGAAGTCACGCACTTACCGCTGAGCAAAATTCTTATGGGCTTAAGCTTACTTTTCTGTAATTTTTAGAATACTATATAAGGTTTTATTTAACCTAGGTCAGTCATCTTTGGCTAGAACGAAGCAAAAACACACTCTTTCACCCCTTGGAGGAGGATTTTGGATGGTACAGTTCCTTTCTCACTTTTCTAGGGTTTTATCTTTCACTCTTTCATTGTATTTCATCTAGTTTCACAATGAATATGGTGAACTAAACTTTTATTGTTGTTGGGGAATCAATGTAATCCTTTGAAGCTTTCATGTATTGAATTTGTTCTTCAAGATCTTTTAAAGATACATGCTTTCTTTCATTTATTGTTAGGGTTTTTCCTCTTTGCTCTAAGCTTGAATTGTTTAACTCATTCGATTTCATGATTATTGATTTTGTCGATATGGAAACATACGGGGAAATCTAGATCAGGGGAATCTCTCCCAATAGTAGTATAAACCTAGACATAGGAGTATGATTGTTGGTTGCCTTTAAGTTTCTGTGCTTTATAATGTATGAGTAATTGCTAGGAGACAAACATTGTAAACTAGTGATTATGA